>NC_091108.1:20123250-20428400 GCF_024713975.1 Paralichthys olivaceus | reverse complement strand
ACTGCATGGAGGACAATCAAAGAACTCCTTGCTGTTGCCCAGGCTGAGCAAGGACTGATGTATCACCGCCTGTCTAGTGTGTGGCATTTTGTTATAAGGGCAGATCTACAATAAATTGAAATTGAAATGGAAATCCATGCCTCTTCAAATCAGCATTAGGCCTGTTTTACCAGGTATGTCTGGTCATATTAGTTATATCCTTGCTGCAAATTCCATCTGCAATTATAATATTCAAGTAACATGTTTAGTTTTAGATTTTAAGGATTGTGCAGAAATGACAAAAAGTAATGTTGTATAGTTTGTCTGCCTATAACAACTCTTGTGAAATCACTTGATATGTTATATAAAATGTTAACACAGTGAACATGCATTTAGGATACCTACTTTCTTTCAAGCTTTTTTTCACTGAAAAATCAAAAAATACTGAATTTAAAAAGTTAAACAATTGAACATTTATAATTTGAACAATCGTAAAATCGGTTAACAATTTTTTCTTCACTGTTTTTTTGAATTCGTTTTTTTGACTGAGACAGACAGAGACAAACTGACACGACAGATTGGCCGGTTGATCTCAGTAATGTGAACACAATATGCAGAGAATAAGTTCCTTTTTGTGAATTTGACCTCAAAGCTAAATGTTCGTTTTGATGAGGAAATGCTTTACACTGAGTTGCATGAGAGTGAAGAAATAGCTGCAATGTTATCTACACAAAAACATCATTCAAACTTATTGAAAGTCCCACACGTGAACAGTAAATAACCAAATTTTGATTCTCATGTAAATATTGAATATAAAATCTTTATTCAGATAATCCAGGTAGGATGAATTTAAATGTGACACTGCATCATAGACTGTTAAAAAAAGGTGTGTGCACTACTTCCAACACGCAAACTATAAAAAGGCCTGGTGTAACATCTGCAGGTCAGTTTATTCTGTTTCACTACTATTTACATTTGCATGTCTACAAAACAAGGTAACAGTTATTTTGGGCATTTTTTTTTTTACAAGGGATTAGTTAGAGATCTTGGAGGGGGAATTGGAACCAACACGAGCAACCCCAGTGAACTGTTAGATTCAATTCAATTTTATTTGTATAGCGCCAAATCATGATATACATTATCTCAAGGCACTTTACATCGAAGGTCAAGACCTTAAAATCGTATTATTTTGGAGAAACCCAACAGTTCTCACAATGAGCAGCGACTGTGGAGAGAAAAACTCCCTCATTAACAGGGAGAAACCTCAAGAACCAGACTCAATGTGGGCGGTCATCTGCCTCGACCGATTAGGGTGAGCAAAAAAAAGGGAGGAGAGGAAAGATGGGTGGAAAATAGGGGAGAGAAGAGAGAGTGATAGTGGGGAGGGGGAGGCGAGAGACCGGGAACACTTGAGCACCATCAGGTATCAGATCTGACTAGTTAAAATGTAACAGTGTAAAGACTATTCATTATTATTGATAACAGACACAATTCATATAATAATTAATTACTCAAATATTGTAATTAATAATAGCAATAATGGTAAAAGTTGTTGTCCTGAGGTTCTGGGGTCAGAGATATTTGAAATGAGAGAGAAAAAGAGAGAGAGAGACTATGGGAGTACAAAGTGAAATAGTCATTGACATGTATTAAAATAAATAAATGAGTGTGTGGGGGCAGAGAGACAGAGAGAAGTGGAGAGGTGCTCAGTGCATGATGGGAGTTCCCCCAGCAGTCTAGACCTATAGCAGAATAACTAAGATGGTTCAGGACTCACCTGATCCAGAACTAACTATAGGCTTCATCAAAAAGGAACGTTTTAAGTTTAACTTTAAATACTGGGACAGTGTCTGCCTCCTGAACCCAGAGTGGGAGCTGGTTCCACAGGAGAGGAGCCTGGTAGCTGAATGCTCTACCTCCTGCTCTACTCTTACAGACTCTTGGAACCACTAGAGAGCCTATGTTTTGTGAACGAAGTGATCTATCTGGATAATAAGGTGTTATCAGCTCTTTGATATATGAAGGGGCTTGATTGTTAAGGGCTTTATATGTGAGGAGCAGGATTTTGAATTATATTCTGAATTTAACAGGGAGCCAATGTAAGGAAGCTAAGACAGGAGTAATATGATCTCTCCTTCTAGTTCCTGTCAGCACTCCTGCTGCAGCATTTTGGACCAACTAGAGACTTTTTACAGATTTCCCGGGACATCCTGATAATAAAGAATTACAGTAAGAGGTAACAAATGCGTGGACTAGTTTCTCAGCATCCTTCTGAGACAGGATGTTTCTAATTTTCTTAATATTGGGCAGGTGGAAGAAAGCTGTCATACAGACTTCTTTTATGTGACCCCCCTGCAGGTCAACCAGGCCGTCATCCCACCCTGGATTGCGCCTCATGGGTCACCTTCCACTCTGCTTCATGTCCAACATAAAGGTCCAGTGTGTAAGATTTAGGTGAAAGGGATCTATTGGCAGAAATTGTAAAATAATCCTCATGATGTTTTCACTAGTTCGTTTCATCTAAATTGTATGAATTGTAGTTTTCTTTACCTCAGAAAAGGTCCTTTATATTTAAATACTTTATATTTACATCAAGGGGACCCTCTCTACAGAGGCCGCCATGTTTTTTACTTTAGTCCAGACTGGACAAACTAAAAACCTTTTGAGTTTTTATGACAACTGAAGCTACCACAGGTTTTTTCATGTTTGGAAGGAGAGGGTGAGGTGAGGGGTGTTCAGCTGCAACATGCAACTTCAACACTAGATATCACTAAATTCTACACACTGTAGCTTTAACAGATAAACAATAATGTGACAAAAATATGAACTTACTATGTATTGTTGAGGTGCATACAAATCTCAGAGCATGGGGACACTGCTTTATGTTTTGATGTATTACTGGTAAAAAGAGAACTTGTTTTGCCAAGTATTACAATAGCTATAATTACCAGTGGTGGCTGGTGAAAAATATTCTTGGTGGGGCTGTGCCGTGCCAAACTCAGTTTTCAGTAACCATCCCACTACGATTTAACACAAACTGCAGGATACCAGTTCTTTGTGAAATAGTAGGTAATTATTTAATCAATAAACAATAATAAACCTGTCAGTCATTTTTACACAAAAACAGATCGCTAACATTATACTGCATACTGCACTAACAAACTTAAAAAACTAAACTTGGAAAACTAAATCAAAATAATATATGCAAAAATAATAATTATCAGCCGATTGATAAATCATGTAAATTATTATTAGATGTTGCCCTTGTGCTCAGATAGTAAGTAGAGTATGCGTCATCAGACTACAGATTGAGTCGGTTTACTAGTGATTACGAAATACACATTCCTGAAACATATACAGTACTATTAACAAATACTATTAAGACAAAATAAAAGGAGGTGCCATATACCGATACCGGATATCTTATGACTCATTCTTTATACATCCTGCTAGCAATGCCTTTCTGCTGTACCAGTGACGGGAAAATCCTTGGGTGTTCATTTAAATTTTTTTGTCTCTGCTTTATGGGCGACTTTTCCAGCGCCCCTGAACTGACTGTGTGCTCGAATACTTGTTTCCCTCACATTTCCACTGAACATATTTAAATGTTGAGATATTGCAGGGAGTATTGGGACAGTCAGGAGCAGCCACAGTGTCCTACATATACTGTAGACTTGTCATCTGCGACATGAAAGGTTAGCGTGTCAACAAAATGTGCGGGGAAAAATGAACACAACCAGACACTACCTGATCTTTTGCTCATCTTTTTATTTCATGATTAATATTCACATCACAGGTTAACAATTAATCACAAGGAACACCTCTTTCATACCAAATATTCAGAATTGCAGGGGGAGATGAGCTCTATCTAATAGGACAAATCCCTCTGACAACCAGCAGTTTGTTGTTGTCTGCATGCTCTGGTTATGGTGTTGTGCCCTACAGTATAATACAGCACACTACAGTGGATCCACTCCACAGGACTGAAAAGTAGATTGTTTTTGCCTATTTCCTCAGTTTTCAATGGCAGATTTGAACATGTGACTGAAATAAGTACAGAAAAACTCAAATAAAAGCAATCAAAATACAACATCTAGACATTACAAAGCAGAGTGTAAACACAAAGAATTCATTTTTCCGCTCCTAAGCTGGAATGTTGGTGTGACTGGTATATCTGGAAGTTGCAAATAGAGAAAGCTACTTTTCAGTGCTGTGATGCTGACAAGCCTCTGTAGGTGGGAGACACAGTTGGGTTACATATCTACCAACGCAGTCTTGTATTAAGTCACAGTTACATGTCTAGTGATAAACTCTGTCTTTTAAGTTTAAAATCATGTTTGCTCAGCATTTATACTACACTTTTAGGAAAGAAAATAGTCAAAGATTTTTTCTAATGATAATTTGGTTCAAAACGTGCCTTAATTCACTTAGTTGGTAGGTATGTCAAGGTGTCTACAGGAGCTATCTAATACAGAACATTACTTTCTACCACATGCCAAAAGACTAAGTATCTTTACTGTTAGTCTAACTGGAGGTGGGGCTGGGCAGAAGAGAGGGCTGACCAGTGTGTGTCCAGTGTCACATGTAGAGCATTTCAAAGTAAAGTTGATTTCTGTCTCAGTGAACTTCACTAACCAATTCTAAAACCTGTGATTCTTGTGAGGGTTTCTTCGTACATGACACACACAGGCTCCCTTTCTGCCAATTTGAGTCCAGAAAATAGCGTTTCTATTTGTGACTTACTGTATCTTCAAAAACAGAACAGAGACATACCTCATACATGAATTCATAATCTTGCATTTTTAATACATTTTTTTTTTTTTTAAACATTCTTGAAACTTCAGCAGCCCTTTTCTTGGCGGGGGAAAAGGCAAACTGACAAAAAGAAAAAGTACTCTTTTCCTTGTTTATGCTTTCAATCTTATAATAATACCATAATGAATCTTAACAGAAGCAGTTTTAGAGACATTAAAGCTCATCTGTCAACATCCACCCTGTAAGTACGTTTCTTTTTTTTGTTAGATTTTCATTTATTTGAGTTACTCCTTGAATGATTAAAAACATGGTTGTAACTACAGTGCATTCAGAAAGTATTCAGACCCCCTTTTTTTCACATTTTGATATAATACGGCATTATGCTAAAATGATCAAAATTCATTTTTCACCTCATCAATCTATAATCAATACCCCATAATGCTATAGGTATTCCGACTTAGCTATTGAGCAAAGGGTGTGAAAATTTGTGTCAATGTGCCAATTATATTTTCCATTATTAATACATTTAAAATCCAGTTTTCACTTTGTCATTTGGTGTTGAGCGAGTGATGGGGAAAAAAACACATTTAAAAGTTATTTTAGCATGAAGATGCAAAACAACAGAATGTGAAAAAAAGCGAAGGGGTCTGAATCTGAATGTACACAAAAGGGACAGTTTGACATACTAGTGGGAGGTGCAGTACATCAGGAGAATCAAACTGTTGTGGATGGATATCTGAGTGAATCTGGTTATTTCCTTTTTGTCCAAGCTACAAAGATGCAACATTAACTTTACGCCTCACATAATTAGTGCAATTAGTGTTTCA
Organism: Paralichthys olivaceus; assembly: GCF_024713975.1. NCBI lineage: Eukaryota > Metazoa > Chordata > Actinopteri > Pleuronectiformes > Paralichthyidae > Paralichthys > Paralichthys olivaceus. The sequence goes on along the minus strand of NC_091108.1, from coordinate 20,422,839 downwards.
TTTTCCTTATCTAAAAGTGATGTTTCGGGACCAGATATTTGCTTCTATTGGATAGATCCATGTGCCGCTGCTTTAGCATACACTACGAAGTATTGCCCAACCCATATATGAGACTTTTGAGGTGCTAGTATCAATATTGATTTTTTCTTGATTTTACTGTAGATTCATACATTTTCAAACTGAATCCCACTCTTTATCATCACCAACACCCAAAACCCTCTGTCTATCTGGCTTCACTCACTTCCTGTGTACACAATGGCACAAGGAAGGAGACCTCATAGGTTTAAACGCAACTCATCCAAATGAAGTTGCTGCAAGTTGCTATCTTCTCTTTTGAACATTACTTAACATACCATATGCTAGAGGACTGGAATTCAACCATGACACTCATGATGCTGTACCTTGATGCCAGTCCTCTCGTGGCCTAGCTCCCTGGACTTCATGGAAACTTTAACTTTATGTCAGTGTTAGAGGAACAACATGATGGCAGACTGGAGATTTCAGTGTTGAACTATCAATACCAACAGCACAACACAAATAGCCAAAGTACCACTAAAACCCATGAAGCTGACCAAGATACAGTAAAGGGTCACCATTGTGTCACCCATGATATCCAACTTGAACTCATTCCATCATATGATACTTTTCACTGAGCTTCCAACACACCCTAAGACTAGAACTTCTTCCTACTTCTATACACACAAACCACTGTCTATCACCTATCAAAGAGCATTCATCCCTATGTTCTTTTCTTTTTTTCCCTTTTTTTTCTTACATATGATCCACGTGTTTTACTTTTAGGCATCTCATGACGATGATTTGGAGCAACAGTACAATATTAAATATGAGCAACTTTTACATTGCCTCAGTATATCAAGGGTGTGTTCAAAGTGCACAGGACTTTAGAGCTTTAAGGGGAAACTGTACATTACTCATATGGTTTTGATAGCTGTACGATTCCAGACACAATAACTAAGTGTGGCCATCAAAGCTAGTTTAAATGAGAACAGCAAGTAACTCTACAGTAGTTCCATAAATGGTGATGTGAGGTTTCTCAGCCAGCCTTTGTTTGGTCTCAGAGCCAGACTATCAGTGTTCCAGAAGCTAAGCAACACTCTCTGCAGGACGGATGCAGTAGCAACACTTCACACATCTGACAGGTACGGCAAAACACCACAAACATGTCACCAATCCTTCATAGTTTCAGTGGAGACCATCCCGGCCTATAGTGCATAATGCATAGAATTACAGTGAATAGACAGGGCCCTCTCCTTAAAGACGCTTCTGCTTCGATTAATTTTAATGGTGTAACACATCACAACGCTTGTGTTCTGTAAATCAAAGTCACATCACAGTGTTGTTTTAATGGAATCTAAAATGCCAAAACTATTTATTAGATTAATTAAAAAATTTAAAAAAAAAAGGGTGTTTCACACCTTTTCTCCATGGTAGATCATTGAAGATTGTGGAAACAGCAACAAAAAGAATTCCCTCAAACTTGGAGCTTATTTCTCGTTAATCATTGATTTGATTTTGTGTGCTACGACTATTTTAAATTGTTCAATCATTTAAATTGTGGATTTCTATTTGCCAAGGACTGACTTGTTCAATAGAAAGACAACTTGAAAAACCTCTGGATAGTGCCAGCTGCTGTATTTGCAGGCCCTTCTTTGCCTCGTTGAAATACTGCTGCATTCATGGCATTTTGGAGCTGCGTCCAGTGAAGTTGAATAATTTAACAATTGTAAATAGCTCTTTTTTAATATGTCTTTTGTATATCCAGTGTTATCATATACATTACAAACAAGGCTTAACTAGTGTGTAAAAAAACAGCATTAGAAAGAGCAATTTGCGTCCATCTATATACACTACGGTAAAATATATGCCAAAGAAACAGATACCTAGAAACGTCTGTGCAGTAGTAACATGAATTGGCTTGGTAGTAGCTTTTAGTAAGTTCAACTAGAGAGTATCTAATAAATAAATAAGTAAATCACTTAAAAGAAATTGTCAGACTTGCCATGAATGTAACATTATTCCCTTAAATGGACGGCTCTTCCTGCAAGCAAACTCGCTGCTCTTCTAACCTGTCAAACTCTGTGGTCATTCTCTGTCTGTCTGTCCCTCATATGTATGAGCAGGTAACAGGAGGTGTTCCTGATCACTGTATTACTGTCAACAATGTCAGAGTGGAACACCAGAGGAGGAAATAGACAAAAATGAGACAGCACAAGGTGAGCCTATGATGCAAACGTCCAACAATGACTATGGCAGGAACGACACACCGACACAGCTCATCATTGTTTTAACAATATCAGCATAGACCACCAAAACACAATAAAGAGTTGGTTTCATTCTACAACAGAGAAATGTCTTTATGAGCAGCATACCGTTTTTATTTTAGGGTGCTGCCTTGTGTTCGTGTATCATACCGTATATGTGTATATGTGCTGATTTCTGTGTGTGTGTGTATGCACACTAACAAGCGTGTGTGCTTTTGTGGATGAATCTGTGCTTATTTGTGTGTTTGTGTGAAGAAAGTTAGCAGGTTTCACAGAGTGGGTTTCTAAGACGCACTGGCTGGTGGGAGGACCTGATCCCACTGGGATGAACCGAATGACCAAGACGTGCCACATGCGCAAGAGGATGGGTGCGGTCCGTCTGTCTGTCCGTCTCTAATAGCCACATTAGGGCTATATGTACTAGACGCAGCTCAGGGTGACTGCTGGGGTCCCCCCCTCCATAGGGGACTTCTGTTCATGTCTATGAGTGGGACTGAGGATACGGGGGAGGTTTGGTATCACTATCTCGCTGTCAGAGAGATCAGACAGTGTTGGAACCAAAATATTATGGTGCGGGAGAACAGAGGGTAACATGTACTGTGGCAGATACGGACATACTGAAAAGACTAAACATTTCAGTGCCCATTAGGTTTGTGGGATATGAGTGTATGAGCTTATTTAAAGTTGGGTGGTTGTAAGTAACACAGTGAGTATTTTTTTATTTAATATTGAATATAAGGTGCTTTTTTTACTTTCAATAATCCAAACTGAAGAGGTCTGCAGTGCTGACATAACCAAATAGTATCTCTGTTAAGCCCAAGTGTTTTGCCTTGTTGCATGAACAAATATTCAAGATATTGTGTTACTGTGAATTGAAGCCCTGTCACACCAGAAAGTGGCAAAACAAAACTCATCCACAGCCTGGATCTAGAGGCTTGGAGTTGCAGGGACTACTCACAGGGGCTACATCTACTGTAGCTGGCAAACAAACCTCTAAGACCCTGGCAGGCATTGAAATTACAAGAGCTACGTCAGACACAAGAGTTTATTCTGTCCTCTGATCTCAAGTGTCTGCAAAGCCTAACCCTCCTCTGTCAGTATATACTCTGGGAGGGGATTCTTAAATAAAAACAGATTTTGAAAAAAAATATGAAAACCACTTTTGGACTCACAGGTCAAATTAAAAGTCATTATAAAAACATTTGCATGCTTTTACTTTGCCCACAGACAAACCACTGATTATCTGCTGAAGTTCAGTGATTTTGCCAAAACATTTCACCACTTTAAGTTGTGGTGTCTTTTGGACTTTAAACTGCAGCTTGTGGCGAGGTGGTTCACAATGTCTACAACAAGGAAAGTGCTACATACAATACCATGTGCATCAATGCTATCACATTACTTGACTTAAGGGTGCAGCAGCTCGCAAGATCTAACACTAGCCATCAAGTGTTAGCTGCTCTTGTTCAGTTTCACTCCTTCAGCTTGAATCAGTGTTCACTCCTTCAAGGTCAAACACATCTTAACTTAGAAAAATATTTGGCTCCAGTATCAAATAACTGTGTTCAGTGCCAAATCCTCTTTGAGCCAAGGCTACCCAGAAGCACATGACCCCCTATAACTTTACGCCCACCTACCTTGATGACTATCACAAACTCATTCACTTTATTGTATCTTTAAAGTGCCTCACAAGTACTGCCAATGAATACTTTAAAACATAACACAGGAATTATCTGACGTCCTAAAACTTTCTGCACTGACCATCTTCATATACATTTCTGTATCTACTCTACTCTTATGCTATACTCTTAGAGATAAACCGGTGCAATAATACCAAGAGAAGTAATGTAGGATTAAATCTGAATGATCTATAATCAGACATCGTGCAGAGCTGTAGATAATATAGATCTGGAAATAATTGCTGGCTGCCTGGGAGGCTGGAATGTGTTGATTTTAAGCCGACTTGACAGTCTCGTCGTGCTGCTGGCTGCTAGCAAGCCCTCAGCTGGTTAGTGTGAGCTAAATGAATAAGGACTGGGGACATTGGCATTGAAGGATAAAAGTGGTTTTGAATTGTGAAAGAGTTAAGCCTCAAAACTCTGTTGTGAGGGTGTCTGGGCCACAAGTACACATGTTTAAATAAGAATTAGATTCATAAATGGAAATCTTCTATGAAAAACCTGCTCAATATAGTTAATACAGCATTGACTACGATGGTGGTTTTATTGCGTAGGGGTTTTTTAGGTGTTGAGGTTATCTAAGTGCTTAGAGGGGAGTTTTATGAGTCGAGAAGCTGGTGGTATCCCACAAGGAGAAACACAGACAAACAGCAAGTGCTGTTCTCTGTTACAGGTGAGGCCAAAGGTCAACCCGAGGATGTCGAGAGGTCAGAGGTCAGGGTTGGTAGCGGGAGGCTGGCAAGCAGACCCCAGAGAAACACTGAGAGGCGATCGTTCAGTTTGGTGCTGCGGTGGGCGAGATGAAGGGCGGGGCGAGAGGGAAGTGACTGCGCTGTGGTTGGTAGGTTGGCCTGTTGATTGGCAGGTCGGCAAGGGCCATGCGTGTCCCACCAAACTCTACAAGTCACTGGGACTCAATCTGAGGAAGGGAACAAACTGGATTAAGAAGAAAGAAGAAGGAGATAAAAGGAGAGAAAGCAATACAGAGACAGGGGGAAATTTCCAGGCTTTATATTTAACCAGCCAGATGGTCTTTAACAGGCTGTCATTGCCGTCATGAAATATGTTTTAGATTGTGTTAGCACTACAGCACATCCATCAATTAGGGCAGAATTTGGCAACTGCGTCAGGTGGCAGAAGTCTGGTGTCTCTCTGAACTCAGAGAGTCTGGAGGCCAGCTGTAGTGCCAGAGATAAATGTATCCCCTAACACATCCTGATCTTCACTCTGTAGGGCCCTTCATTATTTCATTTATTGGCAAAGCATCTGTTACTTTGACCACCTCACGCCCTCACACATGTAGCAGATATCAGGCATACACAAACACCTTTCCCTCTTCTTGTCATATAAGTTTTCATTTACGTTGTGGTCATGTGGCTCTTTTGACGGGCATTGTTCAACAAAGGGGGCTGGGGGGCAGCGATGTGTTCACTTGACCAATTGTCAGCCAGACACCTGAATGAGCAGTAAATGAGCGTACCTCATGACCAGTCACTGATCCAGGGGATCGTCTTTTTAAGTTACATTTGTTTCCCCTCAACATAGTTATTCTAGTGCCTGGATCCTCTGTTCATGATGCTTCAGTTTGCAAATCAAGATTCTAAAATTCGAAGGTGCATATACATTCAAATTGGTGTGATGATTGCAACAACGGGATTCAGTTACATTTACTTAGACTTTTATTTGCTTTTATTTTTCTTAAATCTTATATAAATTTGTATTACAGTAGTGACTTCATGACATCACAGATTGGCCGCTGTGTGCACACGTGTGTTTCCACTTACTTGTCTCAGTGATGCGCTTGTCTATGCTAAGGGGCTCCCTCAGTCCATCCCCCCCGAAAGGAGAAGGTGCGGACTCCTTCGCCCCATTCTCCTTAGCAACACCTCCGGGTGCTGTTGCCTTAGCAACGCCTGCTGGTCCTGTTGCTGGAGCACCACTTGGGGGTGAAGTTGTCTTCTCCTCTGCTTTCTCCTCCTGTAGCAAAATATAGACACACAGGGGCAGGGACACAGATGCACACAAGGAACAATGTTTTTTTTTTACAGCTTACTGCTCTCATGCAACCACACCATCTAGTGGCGTAGGTCAGTAAAAGCACAGTGATTCAGCAGAACCTGAGACGTTCACGGCCTGTTAACTGATAATATTCAGTTTAAGTTTGACCTTGTGTCCATTGGTCTGTCCGTTGCCGGGGCCCACATTATCCAGAGAGCCAATCTTAGACTTAGCCTTAATGTTTTGCTTATGGGACTCAATCTTCACATCACCACCACCTAGGATAAAAAAGAACAACAGAATAGAATAGAATGGGACAGAGTTTAAATGGAGGGGAACAGAGGAGGAGAGAACAGACGGTTCAGTCGAACCTGGCTTGTATTTGATGTTGTCCTTAGAGCCACATTTGGAGGTCACCTTGCTCACATCAACCTTCTTACTCAGGATCTGCACCTGGAGAGATGAACAGATTCAAATGTAGCCTCTTTATAAAGACACCACTTTCAATGGAATAGTACAATACAACTGCTATAAATTGTACATGTACAGTGTATATTGTAAATACTACTACTGTATACTATCTTAACCTATGTACATATGTACACACACTACTACTGTTTATTGTATATACTAATTCTTCATAAAGTATATGCTTTAATTTATACAGGACTTGCACACTGTAAATACTTAAATGTATATATACTACTGCAGTATACTTTATGTCATTTAATGTATACTGTATATATTCCTATTGTATTCAGTATACACTTCAACATATACATATTACTGGTGTATACTGTATATATTTCAATGTAAACTGTATATACTTTAAAGTACACTGTATATACTCCTATTGTATATTGTATATATTTCAATGTACACATACTACTGCTGTATACTGTATATATTTCAATGTATACTGTATATACTTAAGAAGATCCCTGTCATCCATGATCATGCAGCTGGGGCATTTAAAGAGAGGATGACATTCCGTGCTTGATTCCCTCCTCTGACCTGTTCTATTCTTAATGAAGGTGACTCTCTGTTTTGTTCAGCTGGTTAATGATGCACCATTTATGCTGTAGAATCAGGACAGACAGCAGTTGGAGGGAGGGAGCAGGTAGTTGTTAGGTCGTTGTCACATCACGAGAGCGTGTGCCCAGGATCACGGGGAGAACTCCTGAGTGTTCTGACAGCTGCTGGCACTAATGGAGTCTGAAAGAACGTCCTCCCCGACCGTCCTGACAGTGTGTGATTTGGCAATCAGATTTATTTCTTTGATGACAGTCAGGAAGACTTTAAAACAACCATGACCCACAGAGGTGCAAACTTTTATATGCAAACAAACCATCATTAAGTCTGATTGCCTGATTGAAATCAGCAACATTAGAGGTTCAATGACAAGTTAAAAAAACATTGAAGAACCAAATTTATGACCAGGAAATTTTAGACTGAGGTAGCTATGAGTATGAGCCACATTTAAGAATGAGACTATTAAAGATTATTCATAATATTACAAGAATAAAGTTGTAATTTAATGAGAAACAAGCCATATCACAAGAATAAAAACAGAAAAACTAAGAACTTCCACTCCTTCTGGATCAAAACTCTTGATAAGCAACCATTTTAAATATCACACTGATTTAACTAAAATTATCCCTTAAGTCAACTGCTTCCAAACATTTCCTTATCAAACTAATACTCTGTGGAAGGAAATGCAACAAAAGGGACTTAAATAACTAAAGAAAATGCATTGGCGCAACTTTAGAACATGTTACTATATTCCTATGACATTTTTCGTAGTATCCATTTTTCTCTATAATTAATACCTTGTATTTGCGTTGTATTGCCTTACCAATTACAGTTGCCCCACATGCAGTATGTGGCAGATATACAGTATGATATTTATATATACTGTATATATTAGTTATTTGTGAGTATATAACTCCACTTTCTGCTGTGGATTTAAAAGCTTCTTTGGGATCAACACAAATATGACTTTCTATATTGTAGCATGAGCAAACATAAATACATGGTAACTATTTACACACTAACACAGTCAATCATGTCACTGCAGAGGATACACGTTTTGCATTTTGTTCAATAAGTGGGGAATGTGAGAGCAGGCCAAAGACACAGTGATAGTGCAGCAGGTGTTTATAGAGCAAACAGGAACAACATCTGGAAGGGTAGACAGAGGGACATTGAGTGAAGTCAATCCCATATGCAAACAGTGGGAGACAATCATGTGCTAATTAGTGTGCACTGATTGTTGGTTACTTTTAAATCACAACCTTTCACATCAATGTCTGATATGGGAAGAGGAGACTTTGTGCATTGTTCAAGTTGAACTTCAATTGTCTCTGAAATGAGATTTTCTGGATTTGTGTGCTGGTAACAGATTAAGGGATTTTGATTCTAAATCAGTGAAATTAGATTTCTTATAAGAAATGATCAGATTTTCTCATTATTGTTTAAATAAGGAGTCTAAAAGTCTAAAAGGATAAAGTCTAAAAAAGTGGTTGTTTAGCTTTTACTACTTGTCAAGTAAAAAAATGTGAATATGTGCTGAAGAACTATGTTCCTGTGTAAATACAGCCCAATCGAGTGTAAGCAATTTTGAGCAACAACGTTCAAAATAAGGATAAATTTGAATAAAATACGACGTGTCCATCCTAACCAGGGTCTGCCTCCAGCTGCAGCAGTACTTACATTGCCACCTCCAGGGACATGTTTGATATTGTCCTTGGAGCCACAGCGAGACGTGACATGGCTGAAGTCCAACTTTTTGTGCACTATCTGAACCTAAAGACAAGCAGGCAGACACACAGACAAGAAAGAAAGAAGGAAAGGAAGAAAGCAAGAGAGATAGAAAGAAAGCAAGAGAGAGAGAAAGAAAGAGAGAGAGAGAGAAAGAAAGAAAGTCATGAGCAGCAGGAAAGAGCAGATCAGCTGGCTGCTGAAGTTAACAGAAAACAGAGCAGCCTTGTACTGTAAGTATGGAAGAAATTCTGTGATTCAAATCAAATTGCAATTCCTGCTCATGAGTTCAGTGAAAGCAGTGTCTGTAATTTCACCAGTTCAAAAATAATAAAACAAAACATTGTGGTTTAAAATGAAGGCACAGCTGATGGGACAGAATCATAAAGGAATCAGTGTTGGTTTACCAAAAGAAGAGGATGCTGACTGAATAACAACAGAGCGCTTCCATTTACAGGTTCAACTAAAACTGAAAAAGCACAGGACACTGAAACACTGGAAACAAGACAGAGCACAACGCATGCAAAATAATTGAACACTTGACAGAAAGTGATTTTTGCATTAACACATGCTGTTGTGAACAGAAGCGTCTGCAAGCGACTAATAAAGGGACATAGAGTACATTGAGTACACATCAAAAATGTTTTCCTCAAAGATCATTTCTACCATTTCAGTTAGTATCAGACATGATTTTTAAATTTGGTTTGAATTAGTCATTTAATGCATTATGGATGGGGCAAAACGTCATGATTGACATCTGAGACTGTCTCGTCATGTATCGGCAAGACCTCTCTAGACTCGCAGACACTGGCTGCAAATGACGCATTGTACATCTTTATTTACAATCTATAGTCAAACCTAACACACAGAGTTTAGGAAGGATCAGAAGATGTGGAACTCTGTCACAACTCTATGTCCCATATTCCCACAACCCCTAACTCCCACCCAGCCCTGCAGTCAAAGCCTCTGCAGCAGACCTGAACACCTCCATCCTCTCTGTCTTTTATATTAGTCTCCGTCTATTAGATGAAAGTGGCATGATGACGCAGGGAGCACCAGCAAAGGATGACTCACAAAGCAGTTAGCACTAATATGCTTAATGTGTGAGTGTGCACAATACACACACACACACAGACACACACACACACACACACAAAATGCAGTAACCAGTATATAGGGCTGAATTCTTCCTCTCTTATTTTTTCCTCTCTAATGGCACAGTACAAACATACAAATTTAATTAAAAACCTGCATTTGGTGCAAGGTAATGGTTTTCATGGCCTTAAATTTCCATTAGATCTATTTTTAATACTAGCGATGGAAAGTTTTATCCAGGAATAATAATTGTAGCTTTCCCGATATTACAACAAGACAAGTAAGCAAAGGTTAAGTGAGACTCAAGGATAGGGTTTCTTTACTGCTTTTCAATGACTGAAAGTTTCCAACAACAGATGACACGGACACACACGGTGTCTCTGGTTAGTTGGTTCTCTGGATGCTGTCTGTGTTTGTCCATGCACACTCTCTTTCACTGTAGTGTGCACACTGTTAAAAACCTGGATGTGCACATACTGCGGTAATGTCATTGTGGTGATATAGGGTTCTGAGTTGCAGAATACACATCTACAACTAACACACAGGAAATGCACAAAAGCTCCTGTTGTCCTTGTCAACACTTGGAATTTAGATGTGTGTATTTTCGGTCTCTTGTACTTGCTTGCTGTTTCGTCCTGTCTTCAAATGATATCAGCTTCATTTGTTACTGTTGCACTTTGGAAGGAGTCATGAGGTCAGTAGTGTCAGTGGTGACTTGCAAAAACACATAGACTGGTGGAAATGGGATGTACAGTCAATACGTCTGTAATACAATGACGTCAATGGCTGCCTCCTCAGTCAATTCTATTTTGTTCGAGGATTAAAAATGGGTCATAAGTGCCCACTGAGGTGGAAAGATGGATACAGAAAAGTAGTTGATGATATTGGTGAAAACCGATGTCTGAATGTAGTTTACAATATATAATGCTCAGTGCATGTAAACGTTAAGATGGTACGAAAATGAAAATGTAAATGAGATGACATTTTTGAGAGATTGTAGAGTTTTGTACAAGGTAGCGCTACAGAGCAGAGAGTTGTAATGTATAATGTATATTTGTAGTTTGTTTAGAGCAAAGTCTTTATGCATCATTTTCAAATAATTAAATTATTTATCAGAAGATAGTGACTATGGTAATAATGCTTCAGTCTGTGTCTAAGAAAACTTTTTGTTAATAATAATTTACAGAATCCAAACTTCAGTATGATCTGACAGTCCTATTTACATGTGTTTAAATGTGCTGCTAACAGAGAAGAGTAAGGGTGTGGATGTGCAATGAGCTGTGTGGGTGGTGAATGCAGAGAGGAGGTTGGACGCTATGTGTGAGCTGTGAGGGTGTCGATGGTGGGGACTTACTCTGGCCTTGGCAGCAGGGGTGCAGGGGTCTGATGTCTTGTTGTTCTGGGTGGAGGAGACCTGGGGAGACAACCACCCCCTGGTCAATACACCATCTTGCAAACCACATACCACAACACAACGGGGTGGAACAGCAGGTAGAGTGGTGGGGATATGGGGCTGGTAAAACGGTGGGAGATGAGTGTGTGGGGTCTATTACAGCCAATCAAAAGGGGAAGCTCAGTGTATGACAGCATTGAATTATTTTTATCAAAAAGCAGCCAAATGAACCAAGTCCATTAGCCAAATGTGTGGGTGTATGAATAACATTAAATAAATGGTAGAAGCACCAATTACATGTGAGATTTAATCATGGGCCGATCAAATGGCAGGATTGATTAACAGATACCTTTACACACGTCCAATATACTGCATGAGATGGATGATGACACCGTTCGATTGGCAGAAAACTGGAGCAGAACTACAGTCAGACCTTTTAAATCCACTGTGTCTGAGGCAAGAGCCAATCAAATATCAGCAGAAAACGAATGAGCACAAATGCGGTGGGGGTGTTTACGTTTATCCTGCTCCACCGGTAAGACCAGGCAGGAGAGGTTTAAGGGAACATGGAGCGATGTGACACACAGGAGACGAGGATTCACTTAAAATTAAAATTAAAGGTTTGATTTTAAACCTGCGCCTCTATGAAACTGTTAAATCGACATATTGAAGCCAAGATGAAGCAGTTCCAGACTTACACGCAGTTATGACTCATGCAGGAGAACACAAAGTGAGCTTGTATGCAAATCATGCAGACACATGGACAGATGCATCAGAATGTACAGAAGAATAAAAACCCAAAGGAAAGCGCATTAAAGAAAAAAAAAATAGTAGCTGAAACAATAAATTCAGGCCACCATGATGTGCCAAGATTTGACCATTTCTAAAACCCAATTTTTCTTGTCATAGTTCCATGTCTGAATGTTACATATGAATTCAGAAAATACATAAAGTCTTCAAATTACCACCACCTTGAACAACCACACAGCATTTATGCATCAGTCATAATACTCCAGTTATGAGATATTTCATATTTAAACACTCACAGGAGATGACAGATAGACATGTGTTGTATTAGAAAGGAGAACAGGTGATGTTAGTGATCTAAAGTGAGAAACCCTTCCCACAAAGAGGCTGCCACAAACACTGAGGGGACACAAGGGTCAGGAGGCAAGAGGTGGGACACAGTCTATCGCAGAGCTGACATGCTGAGATCATTCACACCTACAGGTAATTTGGAATTGCCAGTTAACCAAACCTGCATGTGTTTGCACTGTGGGAGGGAACAAAAGAGCCTGGAATTATGGAGAAGGGATGCAAACAGCAGGTTTGAACCCAGAACCTTCATATGAAATTAAAATTGTGATTGCTACAATCCAACGGCAGGGTTGCTTGATGAAGATCATAACTACATTGACATCTTACTAGGTTATGGTGAAAATGCCTCTTTGTCTCCCGATCTTGTCTCTCTATTCACCTCTAGCCTTTTTCACACCCACATATCAATCTTTAAATAAAACCTTGAATTTTAGTGTTTGGTTTTGGAAAATTATCATCTTAAATTGCTTTATCATAAAATATGAAACAAAGAAATAAATTGAAATGAAATAAAATATACATTTGTTTGTATTGACATTAAATGGAAAACATGTTAAACGACAGCCATTATCTTTTTGTGTTTTATAACAAAGTGGATAATTTTTTTTCTTATTTGGGAGCCACAATAATTGCAAACTGGAGATATGTATCGCATTCAGTGTTGTCCTGCAGATGGTAGCATAAATACTTGGCATCTTAGCTTATAAATTGATTTAATAGAGGATGATAAACTAATGTCAGAGATAACCATTTCTATTGTAAAAAAAACAATTATGATTTCGATCTAGACTCTGTCTTCCCATGATACTGAAAAAACAATCACACCAAAATCACATCACGTCTGGACTGTTGCAATCTCCTATATTTAGTCCTTCCCTGCACGCTTCATTAACTTGCTCACAGAAGGTCCAAAACACAGCTGCAAAAGATGTGTGAGTGATCAACCCTTTCCCGGCCTGTCTTCACTGTCTCCTTGTTCATTTCATTGAACAGCGTCCGGGAGCCAGAATTCAATTTAAGACTCTGCTGATTGCTTTCAAAGCTCCAAATGGTTCATCCCCATCTTATATCAAAGATCTTATTTACTGGGACTCAGCTCCCAGGACTCTTGGATCTGACAAATCTCTCTTGTGTGTCCCACGGTCACGACTAAATTGAAAAGGTGACCAGTTGCTCTTAGGAACTAGACGTGCTCCATCTATCCCTGTTCTAAAATCTAATCTATGGAGTAGACACATTTTTATTCTGTGGCCGTTTTGGTCCTCAAATCTTGTCTATATGTCTCTATTTGTCTTTTGTTGTTTATTCATGTCTATGACATAAAATGACTGACAGGTATGGCTCCATCTTAAAGTAACTTTTGAAAAAAGTCCTCAAGTTGACTATAATATGGGTTGGTCTATGCTGCTCTCTATTGGACAAAACTGACATGTAATAAACCCGTAATTTTTTTTCAGGTTGAGATTTGTTTTTATTGTCACATTGAAAATGTATGTCAATGAAAATAAACTATTTATTCAGTCATTAAAGTCAAAAACTGTAATAATTGTCCTATAAACATGGAAATACCACTCCCATCAGGACAGAAATGCTTCATCCATACCTCCATCCATTTTTAGCTTCTTACTCAAGATTACGGTTCAGACATCACTCTCTTAAGCAACATTTTCAGCACCTCTTAGGGAATCCAGAGATGTTTAAAAGCTAAACGAAATTAACAATTTCTACAGCATGTTCTGGGTCTTTCCCAAACACTCAGACCTCGAACCGGTCAGCCGGTGTAGCCCACTTGTCGACAATAAGGCAAAGGATGACTTATTTCCACATCTGTGTACACCACTAAACTCTCAGATGTGCATTTATCTTTGTAATGAGGGATTTATACACATCATCCCAACAATAATATCCCTCTCTACGCAACTGTCAACAAACTGGTGTTACAGAAAATGTCTCATTATATCCTATATTATTCATATTATTATTATTATTCACAGTCACCCGAGGAAGAGTTGTTCTCCCTTCCATGTTAAATATATATATTTTCCTTGTATATATTATTACAGTAATGGATTGGCATCATGGTCACATTGCCCAAAATCTTCAACCCTGTTCACTAAAGCATTTCCCATTGATCTGAATGCAGATGTGACTTTTCTCATTGTTCCTGTTACACGCACACTAAAGCTCCTGACATCCATGCTGCAACAATGAACCTTCTTCACTTTGATCTTTAGTCTTGCAATCTTATTTTAAAATCAGAGCATGATTGGATGTCAATTGCTACATGGCACCATGGATTCATAATGTTCCTTTATTGGGTTTGTCACCAAACTGTCTGTTGTTACAACCTGTCGGACAGCTGGTGTTGTTATAATGTGTAGTCAGGATTATTTTTCCGATAGCACAATGATCATGAAACACTAATTTGATTTACTTACAATGTTAAAAATCTATAATAATGGTATTCTTAGTAAACCAGTGAGCTAATAGCTATAAAGTCCTAAAGATGTATTGATGATGTACAGCACATAGCAGCTGGTGCCAAATCATTTGCTGATACAAAATAACAATTCTGCAGAATTTCACAGATCTTGTAGATGATGATGCTGAATTATGCATAATTCTGAATTTATCATTAATCACTGTCTGGGTTGTCCTACCTTTCCTCCACCGGGCTGGTACTTGATGTTGTCAATGGAGCCAATCTTGGAGCGGACATTCTTCAGGTCCGGCGCATTGAGAGGCCGAGGGGTTCGATTAGCACGGGGCACTGCCGGCTTCTTCTCCATTGGAACCTGCTTGGGAACAGGGGGTTTGGTGATGACCCGACGGCGGTGAGTGGCATTGTCACCATTGGTGGAGGCAGCCGGAGTAGCAGGAGTGGTGTTGGAGGCTGGGCGAGGACGGGCTACAAAGAAAATTATCAAGTAACGTTACAGGATTAAGTTAGGTGATATTTTTTTTAAATCTGAAAGCTGAACCGTGAAAGTCAGTCACAATAACGTCTATTCCTTTTGGAAAATTTGTATTAGTATGTAGAGTTCAAAGGGTTTAAAAGTGACAATGTAATTGCATCATATAAAGTAAATAAAAGTAAGTACAAGTCGAGTAAATCAGACTACTAAAAGGGAAGGAAAGGTCTTACTACTCAGTAGTATTATTACCACTCTGTGTCCAATCTCTGTTAGTTACCTGTAGTCTTGGGTTTCTTGACCTCTCCCGTCTTGCTCTCAGGCTTCTCATTCTTGTTGACTGTGTAGTAAAGAAAGTACACAACCTTAATGACACTCGCTTGAAACGCTGATGCTTCCAAAAACATAGGGGGCAGAGCTACAGTTTCTCGTGCGTGGACAAGCACCATGTTTGACCTTCAGGCTGTGAAATATGTGTTGCAGAATGAGATATAGTGTTGGTCCACTTGGCTGCCAAATGTTCATTACTTTTACCAAGGCAGTTATGTTTTCCTCTGTTTGTGTACCTGTATGTTTTTTAGTTAGCAGGATAACACAAGAAGCACTGACCATTTATCAGCTACAGAGTCAGATATCTTTCTAAAATGAAACTGAAAAATAGGCTTATGGTCATTGGGGGCTGAACACAACTCTAAGTGAATGCTACAATCTGTGTCTGATACAGGTATCAGACAACTTTTGCTGTGTTAGCCATGGCTTCTTGTGCCCCCCTGTGGCTCAACAATGAATTTATATAATTCTTCATATAAAAGCTTCAGAAATGTGGCCAGTAGGGGCTGATAATCCGTAGAGGGTGAAGATTTCCTGGCTAACAAATTCCTGTAGTTCATATTCTGTGTTCGCTATGTTCCCTGATTGGTCAATTGTATAAGAGATTCAATGGCTTCCAGCAAGAAGTATGTGTTACTTGCTGTCAGAGCAAAAGTAAGTAATTTGACTGTTTATGGAGGTGTGAGAAGAGCATGTCCAAACAGTTGGAAAAATAATGGAGATTGCTCATGCACCTAAAAGGATATATGCACCTTGCAGTTCAAAACACAAATGTGAATTGGACAAATGAATCATATTCTCTGAGGATGTTGAGCACAAAAGCTAAATGCCTGTTTGACTAAGACTTCAGACTGAGTCATAGCTCCCTCACGCAGGGAGGTGAGATACTGTTTGTGATATGATAAAAATACCCGTCTGTTGTCTTCAAAAGCCAGCTCTTGAATCTGATAAAGAGTAACATATGGCAGCAATTCAGTTTGCTTGTTGCCTGGAGTGGTAGCAGGCTGCATCTTTCCAGCTACTGTAGAGAGTTTGGGTCACATTGCATTGGCAACACTATGATCCAGCCAAAGCGGAGTGGAGATACTGTCTGTGACAACAGTGGTCATGTCACGCAGTCAGGCACAGAGGGTGGGCAGTCGCAGGTGTAATAAAGGAGATGTGACACGCTGTGTCGGTGCGTGTGAGTGAGCACGTACCAGCAGCTTTGCTTGCAGGGGTCGCAGAGGAGCCATTCTTATTGGCAGCTGCACGTGGTGTGGTTGTGGCCTTTGGAATAGGTGGGCGATTATCAGCTGTACCATTGTCCGGAGTCTAAGAATCAGAACAGAGCAGAAATTAGCTGTAGGTATGCATTTTCAAGAGTCAATGGCCATGTCTTTATATGTTTATGTCCGCATGTACTAGAGGTTTGTGTGGCCAATCATGCAACCGTGACATTAGTTCAGAATGAAAAATAGCAAAGACAAACACGTCACAAAAGCAAGGGAGGATGGAATGACTAAGATCTTAATATTGTTGGAGGAAAAACAATATTGGATCTTGTAAATATAGGATGCAAAAGAGATTTATATAAAAATACATTCATTTTATGCCCTCCTCAATATATAGCACAGCAGGTTCCAACTCGCATCCTGAACATAATTGTCACTGAAAGTATAACTGAAAATAAGGGTAAGGGTCATCCTTACAATAAGAAGCTGTATCCTATGTTAAATGCGAGTTGAGGTCAACAGATACAGTTCAAGTTC
This sequence comes from Paralichthys olivaceus, assembly GCF_024713975.1. NCBI lineage: Eukaryota > Metazoa > Chordata > Actinopteri > Pleuronectiformes > Paralichthyidae > Paralichthys > Paralichthys olivaceus. The sequence goes on along the minus strand of NC_091108.1, from coordinate 20,405,544 downwards.
CATCTTATTTCAACTTGGTGTGTGGCAAAAAGAGGGAGGGTGATCCGTGCTGAATGGTGGAGTCACTGGAAGGTAGGATAGCAGCCATTCAGGACAGTATCTAGGGTATCCTAGATTTAAGGAGGTTAGCTACAGCCTAATACCTTCAGAGACAAGTGCTGAGAAGCCAATTCAATGGAAGGAGTAAGACATAAACAATGAACATTATGATAAGTCCACAGTCAATATGTTCACTCTACCAGTCATCAGATACCCAGCTGGAATAGTAAGCACAGCAAAGTGCTCGTAATGCATGGAGGGTTTGGTTTCACAGAAGGAGGTTGAGGATTAGTGATGGGCAGATGCAGGATAAAACAAGGCACATCCATGAATATATGAGGAAGCTGGACCCCTGGGATGAACTGGTGAGGGAGCGCCTCAGGCAGCGGAGGACAGACGGCGATGAGGAGGAAACGAAAATATTATGGAAGACTAAGCCACTCTAAGGGATGTATCATTTTCAGATAAAGGAAGTGGCTGACATTAAGAGAGACAAGGCTCTAAGCAGCAGATCCTTAGGGGGTGGGGTCTATAGCAAAACAGACAGGGCCCAAGGTGACGGCTTTGCAAAGACACCCATGAGACACTCCAGAAAACAGTAGCAGGGTTTAAACTGGGTCAGTGTACACCAAGAGGCATAAACAAGTTGCTGAGAGGAGAGTGTACAGAAACATCTTATGCTACATCCATCCACTTAGGTATGAAAACGCTGTTTGTAAAACGATCACTGTCCACACAAGCATTTTGGCTCTGTATCAGTTTCAATCCCGGTCCATACTAGCACACCTAATAATGCATGCGTTGTGTCATTGTAAACTGAGGACTTGCAGCAGCTGTTAGCAAAGACAACAGGATCAGCAATTCTTGTAATTGATTATTCATGTTTTTTTCTGCACTGGTAACTGAGGCTAATGCCTATTGCTTTCTTCTGGAATGGGGTCATCTGATAGGAGCCAGGCAAATCAGCAAAGTCTACGTCGTGACTTGTGATCAAAAAGACCCTATCAGTATTCTATGTATCTATCTATGTCTTTATCTATCTATCTATCTATGTCATTGTAGTCAAACATCTCCAGTTCTGCCCATCCACACTAAAATGTGGCCCCCAAGTTTTCAAACTCAAACAGAACCAGCATTGCTTTAGCGGCTCTAAAACTCCAGAGTAGTGTAGACGCCAGGTGTATCTGTAGCACACCGACAAAAGTTGTAGCAAACCAACCAGTCACAGTGGTGGTTGACAAGGAGCAGAAGAGGGCAGTTTTGATAGATGTGACAAATTCAGTTGAAAGCAGAAAGAACAACTAGAAAAGGTGTAGACATCCAACGTGGTCCCATGTAGTACTCGGGGAATTGGGAGCTGTGGCCCCCAAACTGGGAGAGGAGCTCCAGCAGCTTCCAGGTACAACATCTGAAGTCTGTCCAGAGGACTGCAGTCATAGTACGAGAATCCCCAAACATTCAGGCCTCTTGTAGAAGACCCCATCACTCCAACAGAGGAGTGAGATTACTCTCTCTATATCATAATGTACAATCTGTTTATAATAATACTACATGGAGTATACTCACCTTGGCAGATGTAGGCGGCCGCTTGGCAGCACTAGGTGTGGTCGCCTTGGGTACAGGGCTTTTTTTATTAGTAGAGGCTGGGGTGGGGGAGGGGCGTTTGGTCAAGGTGGCCTCGCCATTGGTGGAGAGGGTGGATGGACGGGGTTTGGTGGAGTTTGGTTTGGTTGCACCCATGTCAGGCTGGTGATTATGCAATTGAAAGGAAGCCACAACAACAATAAAAGAAGAGGAGGGAGGGAGCGAAAGGAAAAGTTGGAAAAATAGAGAGGAGATATCCAGTGCGTAGAGAAAGAAAAAGCAGAAGTGAAATCACCGATTGCAATGACAGCATGATATGGCAGCTCAGCCAGCAACCATCTGACAACAAGCCATTAAATTATGCAATTTATGAGCACTTAAAAAAGCTAATGAGCAGTAAAAGGAAGCATTTATGTTTGAAATGTGAAAACATGGCCAGCAGTCTCAAAGTAGAATGAGATGTGGAAATCTGGTCTTGTGCAGTCATACACAAACACCACGAATCAGCAAAAACATCCCACATGACTCAGTAGTAAAGTTGAAAGATAGATGTGGATCTAGAAGTTTGGTGATATAAGCAATTCTCAATGGGCTAGTTCTGTTGTGTCCTGCAGCATTTACTCCGCATGTTATTATTCAATAAAAAAGGGCAAAAAACTGGGATTTAAATCACAGTTTTAAATGGATTATTTTTCAAATGCTACAAGACTAAAAAGAATTGAAACTTAATTCTAGAGGGTGTAATATCGAAGAGTCTGATGAATATTAGAAATATTAATAATCCTGCAAAACTATCTTTGTCAAATTGCTTAATGGATTTCAAATGGGGTCCGGTGAAGATTTTCACGACACAATTATCATATTTAAAAGGACTTTACAATAACATCTTCAATATACTTCATTGTGTCTTCTTTCTCTTTTTGGCTGAATATTATAAAAAATACCCACTTGTGGAGTATGAGTGTGTTTGGCTTTGCAGACAATGAGTATTATTTAACATGATGTCAATATTTTATTTCTTAAATATTACTGTTATTGTAAATACTCCTATGATATTTCTCCCAGCCCTAAAAGTGAGTACAATCTCAGTTATGTATTCGTATCATTCCTTATAACTGTGTAAATAACATTCTTCTCTTATACTCAGACAGAGATAAGAGATGGAACACACAGTTTATAAGTTACACTCTGGCTGTGGCAGAGTTCAACACTGTGACCTCTGGGTGACACGACTGTTTCTGTGACCACCCGACCCCCTGGCTGTGTCCGTATCCGTATGCAGCTATTTTATTTGGACAGCAGTGTGTTTGGGTAATCTGCACGAGTACGTGTGTGTGTGCCCTACCTTGCTCTTGCTGTCTGAGCTTGGCAGGGTCTTGCTGCCGTTGCTATTTGGGGACTTGACTGTGCCCTTCCCTCCCTTCTCCTCCTTCTTCTCAGCCAGCTTCTTCTCCTCTTCCTTCTTCTCGTCTTTGTTGGTCTTCTCTGGCTTGTCCACCTTCTCTGCCTTCTCGTTGGCCTTGTTCTTCTCCACATTCATCTTCTCTGTCTTTTCCTCGTCTTTTAGAATCTTCTCAGACTTCTGGTTCTTGTCCGGCCCATTGTCTTTCTTCTGCTGCTCCTCTTTCTCTTTCTTGTCGAAAGCTTCGGTCTTCTCTGTCTTAGTGGCCATGATGTCCATCTTCGGCTGCTTGTCCTTGTTGTCAGATTTCACTGTGAGGGAGAGAATGTCATTGTCACTGTTATTCTTTCAACACCATTAAAAGTAGTAAAAGAAGAAGAAAGTGTAACTTGATTGTAGCACATTGTACAGCTGTCACTGTACATCAATATTTGTGATTGATATAAAACTGAGAGTCACTGGAGTGTATGTGATAAACCAATAAGGATAATCATATATTTTAGTTACTGACACAGTTGATGAGAGATATATAGAGCACACCTTTACCATTTCTATCAATGGAAGTCTTTTAATGGTTTAATACATGCAAAGTAATTTATTCCAAGCAGATAAAGCCACAATGGAAAAGATATAGGGCAATTCAAATCTATAAAAACTCACTCTATCACTCTCTTTATTGATCATGGTCCCTTTTTACTTTGTCACTTTTGTAGGTACTAAATGTTTTTTCCAGTTAGTGGAAATTTCAACTGCAGTTTTTTTATTTATAGATTTGATTTGATAAAAATGGAAATTATCATGCAATGGACGATGTTGTAGTGGTTCTAAAGAGAGCCGTGGGACATTTTGACGATGACCTTTCTACTCTGCTTCTGATTCGCAAGAATACTTTTTGGTTGATTGTGTTTGTCAGGTTTAGGCACGAGAATTGATGATTGGTCAGGGAAGGTAAGAATATCAGGGTAAACCAATCAGAGGCAGAGTAGGGAGGACTATCACCTGCTGCTTACCTGCACTGTTGGTTTAATTCTATTATATTACAATTATTTATTTTTATTTTTATTAATGATATCAATTAGACACATGGAGTTCATCATAAAATAATTGTATAACTTCTCCATGCACCGCAACAAAACCACTTCTTCATGAAACATATCCTTCAGCTGAAGCAGAATTTCTCTGCACACAAGATAAATTCTGAACATCAGGATTTCCCCTCAAAACATAAGCATTAATGTTTGTACATTGACAGTTCTTGTGACTCCAGTTAATGAAGGCCCGAACAGAACATTACAGAAGATCCTTTAGTGTTCTCTGTTCACATGCAGGAAACAGTGGCTCCTCTTTGGCTCTTACAGATCATTGACAAGCTCAATGAGATTCTTGAAGCAGACACCGAAGGAACAAGAAGACCAGTCTGTCACACCTCAGCCAAGCTCCTGTTTCTCCCCAGGGTAGCACCTGACACCATTCAACCTAAGTTTGTTTCAGCTCTTTTTATTAAAGAGCAGGACAATGACCATGGAGCTGCCATGATGCATGTCAGGCAGCTCACTGATGCTGGCTGCATACGTCTGATATGAACTGGTTGCTACCGTGCAGATGACCGTTTCCTGTCATTGAACGCAATCACACTGCAGATCTACATTAGCAGAGCAGTGCTCATTTACTTTGGTCTATTTTTCATCATTTTAAATGGGCATGTCAACAAACAATAACTTTTAATGCAATGAAGACTCTGTAATGAAGTAATTTCCGCTGAGCTTATTAAATACAAGTAGCTATCCCACAGCAGCTATATGAGTATCTCCTGTGATGTCTGACATTGACACAGGTTAGGTCAGGGGTTAACAATAAATATCAGTTCAGTGGGCCTCATGCAACAATCAGTGGTACTAAAAGGTCTGTTCTTAAGTTTTGTGTATGAGTGATTTTTTAAGAACTTGCTGCATTTTGAGTTTTCTTACAACTGGTCCAGACCTGTTGTAGGAGTCCCATGAAATTAGATTTTTTCACTGATGGATTCTATATTTCATTGCTGAAATATAAATAAATACATAAATTACACATAATAATTATGTTGACATTTTTCTGTTTAACTCGGCAACAGATTGCTGTCGTACGATGGTGAGTGAACAAATCCTTTGTGCTGCAAAATAATTGGCAAGCATCTTGCTAGAGATGCAAAGCAAGCAATTTTCACATCATTTAACTAAAATTCTAAACTTATCTCGGGGATTGATGTTTGGCTCAAACTCCCAGGCTCATGACACCATGTCAGACCTCACACAGCAAGCGTCATATTTGTGCTGTAAAGACCGGGTGAATGAGCCTTGACACAGGTGGTGGCAAGACATAACATGTCAGATTTTGTAATATTGCAGTGGTTGAAGGTGAAGACTACAGATCCAGCACCAACTGAAAACATGTTAGTAAGACTATATATATTTTTTCATCCATATTAGTGAGAGATACTTCTCCTGTTGTAGTTTTAAAGCTGTTCTCACGTGTAATGAGTGTTTCTTTATGTCTGTGACTATGACGCAGCATTAACAGCGATGCTGTAGTCGGTCTCTTGATTTCACTGACGCTGCTAAAGAATCTAGACTTTCCTCCCTGACATCGGACCATGATTGGAATAATCTTCCATCACTCATCAGCTCTGCCCTCTGCTGTGAGAGCATATTTCTCTTGTCTAAACAGTAAAAATAAACCCCTTAAAACAGACTTGATTTGCTGCAGCTGCTGCACGGGGCTTCACAGTGGCACATACTTGTTTCATGAATTTTAATGTCCTTGATTCCGAGATTCTGTCTGATTTTCTGTCTGACGTATTAAATATGCATCAGTATTATATATTTTAATTTGCACAGCAGGAAAAGAACCGCTAAAACGTTATACTCCAGACAAATAAACAAGGACAAAAATCAGCAAACTTGCTCGGTAATTCCTTAAATGACAAAGAAAATGCCTGTCATGTTATATTTGTTATATTTTGAGAATCCTCTCATCTTAGCATGTAAAAACAGAAATCAATCCTTTGAGTTCGTGGTCTCTAACCAGATCTCTAACCAGAAGATCGGCGGTTTCGATCCGAGTCTTCCACCACCTCACCTAGACACCATAGAATCAACCAATCATCTACCTCCATAACTATCCTGCTCTATTTATACTCGACTCATTCAATGAGACACTTTGCCAGATTGTTCATTCACCTTAATTGGTAAAAATCAGCTAAATCGTTGTCCGCTCTAGTTTCAGAACACACTATTTGTTTTCCTCACACATTTACAAATACCTGTTTGCTGAGCCTGCATCCCTTAACAACAACCTGCTCTGAAACTGGAAACACTGGGGCTTTGCTCAGCTGCCTGTCTGTCTCCTAGAAACCAAACTCCAGCACATCACTCGACCTACAACCATCACCTGCTAATGTCACGTAATCAAAAGTTGTACAATAAACCTACTCCTGCCTCCACAAAGCATTTTAAAAACATAACATCTATAACATCTTAAGCATTTTGGAATTGAAAGCGTTTTCAGACAATGGTTGAAACTGAAGAATATCCATTTTTATTCCATACACTCTTCTTCCTTGTCAAAGCCCCATGCAACTCAACTGCTGACAGCTTGGTGGGAGCACAAAGGGCTTTATACAACCTGTTCCTCATACACAGTCGTACTCTCCAACAACAGTAAACAGACGTTTGTTTGCCAAATCGGTGGGGTCCTTTGTGTGTCATCAGATTCAAGGAACTGTATTTAAAAAACCTGTGTAATGGATAATGTGAAGGGAGCATGTTTGAGCCAGGATTGAGTGAGCTGGAAGCAAAACAGAGGCTGCACAACGTGGATATGTCATCTTATGTTCCTGCAGGCAGTAAAACTGTTACCATCAGATTTAATTGAAAAATGCTGTAACTATAAATAAAACTGTTTAATATTATATGATTGTACCATTTTAAACCAAATCGATAGGTTTATTGCACAAGTTAGTTTGCATCACCGTGTCACTCCGCCCTGCAAGACCACCAATATGACTCATCCAAAATAAATCTGCTGGCTGAGAGCACAGATGATCCTTTTAATACCACGCTGCAATACATGTTGCTGGCAGCCAGCTGTGTGTGCTGCTGGTATGAAAGAGAGAGAGAGAGAGAGAGAGTGTGTGTGTGTGTGTGTGAGAGAGAGAGAGAGAGATAGAGAGAGAAACAGAAAAAAGAGTTGACTGCCATGTAAATCAGAGCATGACCAACATGGACATATAGCTGGTGCAAGGTTTGTTTTGCTGCAGAGTTTAACTGTTGTATTAATCACTAAATAATTATAAAAGCCTACATGCAGACACAGGAATGGCACCAACACCACCTCTGACATCACTCATTTTTAATTAAAATGAAAATTGCATCTGTGTAATGAAAAACTATCTTCATATATAACCACCTCCTATAGAGTTAGCCCTCCAGGCGTACTGGTTTAACCAGGCAAGACATTGGAGAGAGGTGGACGGACAATCAGCAGCACTCCATCACCTAGACCATTATGGCACAGTGACCGCTCTGTATTGTTGAATTGAATCAAACTTCAAGCTCTATGTGTTAGCTCATCACCTGGCTAACATCCCTATGGTGGAGCATGGTGGTGGCAGCACCAGGCTGCGTGGGTGCCTCTCTGCAGCAGGGGCAGGGAGACTGGTCCGAACTAAGTGGAGGATGAATGCAGTTAAATACAGAGAAGTGAAGTAGTGTGCACCAGATTTCCTGCAACCTGAGACAAGGGCACATTTCAGCCTTTCAGCATGACATTGACCCGCAGCAAACAGCCATGACAAACCTGGGGTGGCTTTGGGATAAGCCTATGGTTCTTGAGTGGCTCAGCCAAAGAGTGGAAGGGAATAACCCAATCAAATCGAGCAAAGCTAGAAGATGAGACTAGAAACACTCTTGCTGCCGAAAAAAAGCACTAAATTATCGGTCTGAATCATAGACTGTATATAAAAATATGAAAATGTTGGAAAAAGAGGGGCAGTTTCAAAATGCTGCATGAAGTAAAGAGAGATTCATCCCATTGTGTCTGTAATTATTCAGAGAATTAGCAACTCTACACTGAAGAATAATTCCTTCAACAAACCTTTCAAGGAACTGTTGTATATTAAGTAGCTCGATGTGTTCATGTATGCCTTGGTGCCAACTAGTTCACACAGGCACCGTTGTTAAAGTCAGTGAAGGACCGATACTAGAGTGTGTTACAGAAACTCAACAATTCTTATTTTTAGGTGGTTATAAACCAATAAAAACAATTGCATTTCTTGTATTCTATTCCTGCTGATACATCTCATTAAATCCTGATTATTTTAATTTCATTTCATTAAATGTGTTTGCCTGAAAACAAACTGTTGAAAGTCCCTCCCACAGCTGTTTGAACCTCCTGACTGTCATACGGTGCAGCTGTTCACCATCACTCCTCTGCAACCACACAGGGATGCGAACACACAAAGAGCCACAAGCTAAAAGTTAATGTAATCAGTTGTTTATTTTAATTGTAATTGTATTTTTCAATTTGTCTCTCATGAAATGCCATCCCTTTCATAGCTGCATTGCAAATCTATAAAAACAGAATTAGAAAAAGGACAGGGATCTGATTCTGTGTTGAATTAAGACAGCCAGTAGCTGAGCCTGATGAATTGTTTGTGTATTACCACTGTGTGAGGCCCCTGTTATAGCTGTGTGTACTTATTTGTGCATGACTGTGTGTTATTGTGCAGCTGTGATCTATTTCTGTGCTAAATGAAAAAAAACACCTTAAGTTGCAGTCACGCTGTCTGCTGTCGTTGTGTCTGTGGGGGCGTGTGCCTTTAAAATCGGTAAAATTCACTCGGAGCTGTTCACCTACACACACATACCCGTGTGCACTCACACATGCGCTGCTAGAAATAGCTGCTCTATATTTGAATGAGTACAGCGTCAATGTCTAATCAATGTCCCAGCTTTCCTCTGTCGACTGCAGTCTGAAAAACCGGCCGCACTTACGTGTGTGGATGAATCACTACGTAGAGAGATAAACATAGAGTATATGCTGAATAGAGATGAACAGAAGACATTACAATGAGAGGGGAATTGAATGAATACATCTATGGATGGTTCATTATTCATTCATTTTGTTATAGGGATACATATAATCAGTCTATCGTGCAAATCAGCATTCATTCAATCAAGCTCTAAACCCCTTGGATGCTCCTCCCATAATCCTCTGCCATTTCGCCTCACTCACTTCCCCATCTTTCTTTTCTTACTCTCTTACTTCTCTCAGCCTCAGTTTGTGAAAACATTTTTTTTCCTAGAATAAATCAAACTGTCATTTCAAAGAATACAATAAAATACAAAGATGCAATAATATCTGGGCAACATTTATAAAAATGAAGTGAAATACAGTGATGATCTGAACCAGCTGGCAAAACCTATTTTCTCTATATCAATTCACCGTATTAAACCTCTTGATGGAGGAGGAGAGGGCTTTAACCTTTCAGCTAATGGAAGTGAAGACTTTCTTCTTCTGATGTCAGTACACTTTGTAAAAACAAAGCAGTCAAACAACACTCAAGCATATCTTTCTTCTCACTGAAGTCAGTGTGATTTCACCATCTCAACTTTTTCAACACTCACATGACTCCTGCCACAGCAAAGCTCAGTGCAATAATCAAAAGGAACCACAGAAGGTCATGTTTTTAAAGGGGTGGCAGCTGAAGCCTCATTAGAGAACAGCTTACAATTACTGACATTAAGAGGTAAAAATGATGGGATAAATGTCATGCCACATTCAAAAACTACATTTTTTGGGGGGGATACTTTGGGAGTTTATAATAATGCAATTTTGTTTTTCTCCTAAATGTTAGAGTTTCAAATTTGTCACTGTTCTCCCAGTGCTTCAGTTTGTGGAGTTTTATATCAGGGGTGGTGGGCCAACGCTGCCAAAGGTCACATAATATTGTAAGCACAAAATGTGTCGGGAAATCTCTGAAATGAGTATTTTATACTCAACTCTGATATGCCAACTTCAAAATAAAGATTTGCCCTTTAAAATCTAAAGTTTCCAACATACAAGCAGCGATATTCAGACCATTTACAAGGTTTCAAACCTGAAAAACAAACTGAAGACATCCAAAAACCAATGTTTGCTGAGATTTTTTTTTTTCAGCCTAGCAAAACATTATACAAGGCTGCAAAACTTACTTGTAACCTTTAACATCTTTATTTGATTTCAGAATATGACTTAATATTTATCCCTTTAAAATGGTTAGGTATTTTTGTAGTTGTACTGAGCAAGTTAAAGGTCCAGTGTGTAAGATTTAGGTGAAAGGGATCTATTGGCAGAAATTTAATGTAGAATAATCCTCATGATGAAGTTTGTTTCATCTAAATTGTATGAATTGTAGTTTTCTTTACCTCAGAAAAGGTCCTTTATATTTAAATACTTTATATTTACATAGAAGGGACCCTCTCTACGGAGGCCGCCATGTTTTTTACATTAGTCCAGACTGAACAAACTAAACACCTTTTGAGTTTTTATGACTAAAGGCTTCCACAGTTTCTTTTTCATGTTTGGAAGGGGAGGGTGAGGTGAGGGGTGTTCAGCTGCAACATGCAATTCCAACACTAGATATCACAAAATTCTACACACTGTAGCTTTAATACCAGGATGATGTTGCAAACATTTCGAAAATTCAGAGTGCACTTAAAAAACCTGAATATTTTCAGATAACATTCAAACCAACAAATGTTACATCACAGCTTGTTTTCAGCTGTATGCTGTCAGCCAATCACACCAATGCTCTCACAACAAACAGCTGAGCCAATCAAAGTGAAGTGTGACAGGTCCACAAATGAAGACTCCGCCTCTGAGATAAAAGGGCAGCACAATGTGAACACACAACGCCACAATATGTTGCTCATTTTTTCTGTGTAAATATGAAGCAGAAACAGTATTTCAAGAATAAAACATAACCCACTGAAGACAAAAGAAAACAAAGCCGGACAGAAGGGTCATGACGCATTTGATTAATAAGCTCTTGAGGCTGAGTTCCACCCGACCAGTCTGAAGTGCATAGAGGTGTGTGTGTGAGCGTGTGTGTGTGTGAGTGTGTGTGTTATTCTGTCAAAGCCCAGTGTCATCTTCGGGAGAATTAATAAAGGTGGATGATGGTGTCTAATGACACTGTGCTCCGTGGTGTGGCACTTTTCAAATTGGAACTGCACATTTATCAAGAGTCTCCTGCTGCCTTCAAATGGCTGCAGGGATTTAGTGAACTGAGGGAGAAGCATTTCATGCAGGTATAAAGACGTGAGCTATAAAGCAGCTGTGGATAACAGACACTGTCAGAATCAGTCATAATAATTTACAAATCCACACAGACTGCTTTATCAGTTTGCCTGAATTAAACAGCGGTGTGACGTGACGTCGCTTCAGAAACAGACTTGTTTCCGACACATTTTTCTCAGCAAAGCAACGCCAACAACTGACTTTGCAGTGCTTGTTTTTGGATAAACCTGCCACCTGTTTCTTAGCTCCTCACATCCCAGTTGAGCACAATGCATGCACAGCTTGGCACCAAAATACATGGTCGGGCAAAGCAAATTTCAAGGTCAGTAAAGGGCCTGGGTGCTGCTTGCACTGGTCATTATAATCAGTAACGAGAGGCTTCTGTCTCTTCCACTCTCATCTGTCTCAACCTTTCATGCTCACGGTCTCATCAGAATAACTTGTTACCTATTTCATTAAAATAACAGTGTGGCAACCTCCTTCATTTTCTTGAATATTTCAAAAGTACCAGCAGAAACAAATGTTGAAATTTGAAGCTTGATTTACAGCTTGATTTACATTAAGAGGTTATGGTGAAGCAGCAACACACAGCTTAAATGGCTGCATTGTAGCTACTGTGCACCTCCAGGGAAAATCACACATGGCTATGGTGGCTACATCATTTAAAGACCAGAAGAACCTGGATCAGTTAGCTTGAGCTGCTCTTTTTTTATGAGAGTTAGTTTTGGTGAAGATTGTTAAAACAACTTTGGTAAGGACAACAAATTGTCAGTTAACATGTCCTATTCATTTGCAAGACAAGGGAAGTTGTGTGGTGCAGGTTGTTACTGCTGTATTGTTTCGCCAACCAATCAGTGAGGTAGTGATATAGTCAAAGTTTTTTGGTGTTGATCAAAGAGAGAATATTTTTGTCAGTCAACCATTAATTCATCTACTTTGATCTCTCTTTTTTTTTTAAAGAGTTTCATGAATACAGCTTGGTAGCTTAGTACCTAAATGTAGCGAGATATAATCCCCAATTTTTTATCTTGCCTACTATACCTTAAATAAGTGTTGAACAAATTTAGGGTCAGGTTGGCAGTTTCGAGGTCTAGGCTAGGTCTAGCACACAAGAGAAAACTCTTACCCAGTGTTTTAAGTTTGCTTTCTTGGTTGCTGTTAACAGACGTTCCCGCCGGGGGTGGAACTGCAAGTAAAAAGTTGGTCTCGCAGCTCCCATGGTGCCTCTTAGGGGGTGGGGATGACGGCAATACAGGTGATGTCATTAGCTGGGATGACATCATTGTCGCCATTGCAGCAGCAGCCTCTGCACCGTCCATGACAGTGAAGGAGCGTCGCACAGCAACATGTGGGTATGGCACTCTCTGCGGGCATGTTGACCCGATCAGGGCAAAATTTGGTACGTTAGGCATCATCGCTGGTGAGCCTCTAACACTGGTGGGGTACATTCCAGCCATTACCAAGGGAACAGACAGATGTGTGCAGTCAGACATCGCGCGTCTAACTGTAGTCCGCTGTGGCAATTCGCTGCCCTGGCTAGTTTTTGTTTCTTTATTTAATGTAGCACACAAACCCACTCTACCATCCTCAACCCTGTTTAAATTCTGTGACAGGTCATCGATTGCAATGTTTTGTCTCTCCATAGCACTCTCCCCTACAACACCCACCCCAGCACCAACATTAACTCTGTTAGCTGAGGCCAGATGTAAGCCTGCTGTGGGCCCTGCAGTTGCACCAGCTATACTAGCACTACCAGCAGTATCAAAACTTTTCTTCCCTAAAGATGCCTTCATGGTTTGACCTCCACTCAGACTTCCAAGAAGGCCTCCACATGTGGAGACACTACCAGATTCCTTGTCATCATCTAGACTTGAAGTGGTAACTGCAGTGAAGGAAGGCTTCAATGTGTTTCTCTCCCCAAGCCCCGGGGCTTGTTTTGGAGGAGGAGGCAAACTCTGGTCTTGCGAAATTACTTGAAATCCTTGGATGCAAAATCCCTCTTTGCTGCCTGTATTAATTTGTTGCAGATTGCTTTGTCCATAGTTAGGGGTTATAATAGGTTTAGGGTCAAGTGCAGAACCTGGAAATGACCTTCCAGGTGAGATTGAAGGAGAGGGTGATGAGGACGGAGGGGATGAGTAGGAAGACAGGGGGCTGCTGGGGCTTTGTCCTGCACTGCCCAATAAGTCTCCTACCCCTGCTCCTCCTGATGTGTGTCCATCCTCTCTCAGTCTCCCCATTCTGGGCACCTCATCGTCTATCTTCAGAGCTGGCATGTTGACACTCTGAGTTGCTGGTGCCTCTGCCATTGTCCCCTCAGTCCTACATCTCCCTAATGTCACCTTATCTTCAGTTGAAGTTAGTTTGGACCCCATCTGGGTGGTGACCACAGCAATCTGTCCCCCCATTGCCATCTGGGGTTGGCAGAGCCAGTCACTGGGCTGGGCAGAAGCTGGGCTGGAAGGTGACAGCGGAGAGGAGGCCAGGACTGCGGGGATGTTGGCACCAGAGAGGACATTGGGAGGTTTGTGTTGCTGCTGCTGTTGTTGATGCTGCAGCTGCCGTTGATGCCCACTGGAAGGTTGTCCATACCCGCTGCTACCGTTAATGACACCAGGCTGCTGCCACGGCGAGCCAGACAGGAAGGACATTCTCCTGCTATGTTGTCAGGTCCTCTTTTACTGCTCTCTTTCTGGTTTTGTGTTTCTCTCTCCCTTTTTCTCTTGTTTATTTCTTTATTTGTCTTTTTTGTAGTTTTAGATCTTCCTTCCCGTCTTCAGTTTTTCTTCATGTCTCTTGCTCTTTTCTGTCTCCAGTTACTGTCCTTTTATTCTTGTCCAGGAGGCAAAAATGTCTTCAGTATCCAAAGTGTTAAGAGCTTGCAAAGTAGAGGAAGCGATCAGTCCTTTCCTTTCTTAGCGTAATGACTCAGAGTTGAGAGTTTGTAACTGTGCAGATGTGCATAAAGTGTGTGTGTGTTTACAGGCGAAGAAAAAATAATGCGTGAGAGTGAATGTGTGTGTCTGTTCGTCTCGGCTTCTCTCTGAGCACTGCATGGATCAGCTGTGGGGCTAAATTGCACCTTGCTCTCCCCCCCCCCTCTCTTTCTCCCTCCCTCTCTCTCTCTCTGTTTTCTTTCTCTCTCTCTGACATCACATAGTCACATGACAGCCCGGAATATTCCCTCATTCGCAGAAGCAAGATTTCAGCATCTAGCCCTAGTGACGAATGTGCACAAGCACCAACACACAAACACGTTCTGTGGCATATATATAAACTAACACACACACACACCCATCCACCCGCATGAACACACACACATACACACACACACACACACACACACAGAAAAAACAGATCAATGCTGTCACAGTTACTCAGACGCCATATGACAGCCACTGCTCACTGGTTGATATAGAGTGAGAGACACAAGCAGAGATTAGTGAGACATCTCATGAAGACTGTAGTCATCCTCACTTTATCTTTTTCTTATTTCAGCCAATACCAAAGCACAGAAAAAAATGATATATATTTTTAGGCTATAATTGACCCATTGACATAGAATAACACTGTGTGCCCTGAACCTTGTGCCCGTGTCTTATTAATTTATATCTTTGTTTTACTGCGTTTTACATTTTCAGTGTCCTGATTTCACCCACTCACTGAAACAATTATAAAGCTGATTACATTGAGGGATTACATTACATAAAGCAGCAAATCATAGAGGTGAAATATTTCCAATGTTTTAAAATTGCTTTAAGTTTGGCATTCCCTATATTTTTTGGGAAAAAAGCAGCTACAGACATTTCTCCGCTATGTTTTGCACAAATAAAAGCAGCAAGTGCTTTATGATTTTTTTAGCAGAGATTACAAACCCCCTGCTGACTTCATTTATTCATTTTTGGTAGATAAACTGAGAGTGGGCTGCAGGCTCAACCTGCTGAAAGGCCAGCAGTGGATGGTATTAATCTGAAATAATAATACAATAATAAGAAATAATAGCTTTAATGTTCTCAAATTTAAATTGTAGGAATACTGGAGCACTATAATTTCCATCATGGGATATACGCCATGGAAACGAGTTCAACATTACAGTAAAGAAAGGGCACAATAGAAACATTACAGACATACAAAGGTGAATCATGTTGGCCTGATTGCCAAGTAGCAGAAGCTACAGAGAAAGCCATACAATTAGCGGGTTGATATATGGGTTTCGAAAGGCAACATGGTGCAGCTAACAGAGGGTCAAAGAGGCTGCATACTGTATGAGTTACTTCTTTGAAGGTGCGTTGTTCAGGAACATCACAAAACTAAAAGAAGCCTCATGGAGCAAAATCTTTAAAACACATACAATTTTAAATTGCTTCCAGACAGTTTCACCCTGTTTTACAGCATCAAATAACTAACTAAAACCAAACTTATTGGAAGAATAAACACTTACACATACATCAGTGTAATAGGAAGTACCCAAAATGCAAGAAAACATCTTTGAAAAAAATATATTTAACGTGAACTTTGCGTTTTCGTTTGGCCCATGTACCATAGGCTAACATGGAGGAGGCAGGGTTTATGACCTATACTGCTGCCAGCCACCAGGGGTTGATCAAGATGCTTTTAATTTTTGGGTAGTCGTGTTGTCCATCTTTACAAACAGTATGGTATGAATAGCACTTTCGTGGGATGATCCAATAACAAACACGCAAACTAAGAACAACTTATCATCAAGTTAGCACTAAAGCCTAAACCATTGGTTATTGGTGTAGCCAATAAAAAATGAATCATGGCTGTATTACAGTTAAATGAGCTATTTCAAGTGCCCTGGTGATGTGGATGCTGGCTCATGGACATGGTTACTAGGACTATGACTAACCGGAATGGAACTGGGTCATCACTAATGTTATCAGTTATTCACCTGTGCTGCTGTGGCACATCAAAATATCTGCTGTAAAGAAGGCAGAAGGCCTGTCCACTTTAGTTCCGCAGGCGTACAGCACCGAACTGAAAAAAGCTCCTCTGTCGCTCCGTCTAACTGTCAATTATAAGCTTTATGACTCTGATTATTATGGCATGGCAGCCATTTGTAAAGCATTTGTGTCAAAAGCTGGGGCAGAGGAACACATTACCTAGTTAACTAGGTACTTCAGTTGTGAAATAAAGAAATATGGTCTGAGTCAAACTGACAATGGTCTTTTCTATACCTACACCACCACATGCCTTTGTCTTACTGTGCCTTGCCAACTGATGCACATGGTCTCTGATGTGCATTAGGATTGTTTGTAAAGGCATAAGATAATTCTGTTTGTAATAATTCCACACACACCGTATTTCATATATACTGTAGAACATTGCAAGAGTCTCTAGGATTTCTATCTAAGGTCTCTAGGATTTTTCTAAATCGGAGTCCATAAAGGGGCTACAATTTGCACAGAGGAGACAGTTATGTCCAACATCCATGCACAATTCCTAATTCAGTGACGTGCACATTTAAGTCATTCCTTGTTTACTGTCAGCTCTATAGCTTTGAGCAAAGTCAGACATCATTGAATATATCTGTGTTCTTTCTTCAAGCACATGGTGTAATAGTAAAAAACGTATAATAAAAAAAATTGCAATTTTCATATTTAATGGTAGTTTTGATCATAAGTGACACGTTTATTTAAGAGTACTAACAGGCCAGGGAACCTTCAGGGAACACCAGATTTAATTTGGCCCCACCCCTGGTAGCATTTAGGATGATTACAACTGTACTGGCTAAGCCCCTTCCTATCTCCATGTTTTTGCCTCAGACTGTATCTCTATAAAACTGCATGATTAAGCAACTTAAAGGTACAGTGTGTAGAATTTAGTGACATCTAGTGGTGAAGCTGCATGTTGCAGCTGAATGCCCCTCACCTCACCCTCCCCTTCCAAACATGAAAGAGAACCTGTGGTCATCTTAAGCTGTCATAAAAACTCAAAAGGTGTTTAGTTTGTCCAGTCAGGACTAATGTAAAAAACATGGTGGCCTCTGTGGAGAGGACCCCCTCTATGTAAATATAAAGTAATTCAATATAAAGGGCTCATTCTAGGTTAAAGAAAACAACAATTCATACAATTCTGATAAAACACTAGCTTTTTTTGTGCCAATAGATCCCTTTCATCTAAATCTTACACACTTGACCTTTAAGATGAAACTTGCAGTCACACTCTCAGCATTCCAGCTGATGATGTTTTTCAGAGTGACCTCATGACATTGTGTGCATCATATTGTGAACAGCATGCACACTGCAGAGAGCACAAGTTGACTTCAAGGAGTGCAACCATCTGGAATTCATAGCTCTGTCTTGACAGCATCTTTAATCCAGAAGATTCTACTGGTTGCTAAAAGCATGAGGAAGTAATTCTAAGTAAGGCCACTGAGAAAGTGTGGCACATGCATGCACTGTATGAATGTGTGTGAACAGCAAAAACTCTAATGTAAAGCGCTTTGAGTAGTCATCAAGACTAGAAAAGTGCTGTATAAATACAGACCATTTACTCTCGTGTCCATGCATCACACAACAAATTTTAATGGGGCAGAAGTCTTTTCTTTTTATGTGCAAGCCATCAAAAGATTTGCCAGCCAAAGAGTAATAATCTTGACAAGTGCATAAAGCAGTGAAGGCCAGTAAATGTGTAGACAGTGGTTAAGATCTCTAACCTACATGGAAACCACGGAATCAAATGTCAGGCAGACTGATTTAGGTCCTACCCTCTACTTTGAAACTCTATTTTAGACAAATGCTTGATGAAAAATAACGGCAACTGATTTCTTTCCCACTGCACATGTCAGATGACCGTCTCTGACCAACCCCTCTGCAAGCCCAACACGTCCACAGCCTGTGTCAAACGGTCAGAAACCTCTTGTCAAGCATGACTGAAAATGAATGAGGATTATTGCATAATGCTCATTTTGCAAAGCAGTAGAGGGAGCCAGGGGGGTCGAGGAGTAAAGATATTAAACACTTGTTTAGATTAAATAGGCTGGGAAAGGATGGGTGTTATGCAAGAAGACTCGGGTATGCTCTCTGTTGAAGGGCAGGTCAGGCTCAGAGGTTGCTTGTGCTAACACTGAAATGGGTTCTCAGGTTAAAGCAGAGACATCTGTATGCATGACAGCTCAGGTTGTGCCATTTTACTGAAGCTCAAGATAAGAGCAAGTCTGAAACTTTCAGTTGACTTTAATTTGCAAAATTCTGACTTAATTTTTCTCCATCACAAATTGATATACAAATACCATTTAAATGTGGATCAAATCCAATAAAAAAATCCATATGCTGGGGAAGCAACATAGTATGTTCATTCATTTTTAAATTATTATGTCTGAAAGCCTGTGGCAGTGACCTTTATCTGATTCTCCCGCTGATGACAGTTTCACTGCGGCCGCATGGGGAGATGTCAATTTTCTGTCCGATTCACACCCCTGTGGAAATGTTTGCTCATCTACCACATGTTCCACTTCATTTTCCACATGATATCCCAGAATTGTTGAATTTCATCATTGTAAATGGCTCCAATCCTATTAGAAGCCCCATGAAATGAAAAGCACATTTTCCCAGAGTTAATTGTTAATGTATTATTTTACATCCAAATCCATGTTTTTTTCTCTTCATGCAAAACTGTTTGATGACACATCTTTCATTCAGGGGGGTTTACTCATTTTCTTTCCAATGATAATAGAATCTTTCATTTTTAACCTCCCCATGACTATAAATTCTGCTGGTTACCAACCTACGCTGTCTGATTCATCAGTTATATCTCCCCGGGCGTACAGTACCATTCAATATCTCCACACTGCCACCCATTGCTATTCGTCTTTTACCAGACACACGTAAATATGTGGGATCAAACTGCACTCTGTTATTTTTTCCACAGGGTCCTTCAGGTTGTGGCGTTTGCTGAAATGAAGCCTAAAAATGAAGGTGAATAAAGTCAGAAGCCAGATCCGGCTCAACTATCATTTAGTTTCATTTCATTATCAATTTACAATGACTGATACATCTGTATTCTCTGTCAACATACAACCGGACATTTTACAAAGTCTGATACTGTGACAGTAAGCAGTAAGATTTGATATGGATATCGATGGTACTTATAGGGAATCAACCCTAACACATCTAGCAACCCGCTAAATTTCCACCTAGTGATCCCAGTAGCTCAAATCTTTCATGTATCCTGTTGATCAGGCCTATCACAACATGCAGCATTAATTCGAGTAGATATTTGTAGGGTGATTGGCCCGTCAATGGCCCTGATGATGGTGATTTTCATCCTCGTCGAATCAAACAAAGTGCAGATGGAGAACACACTTAACATATGTCTACATTACGGAGAGCCTGACGGAGCTGCTAGCATATAGACTTGTTAAGGACTTACTACAGAATGGGCCTCTGGCCGTGAAGTAGTGACCGAGCAGGGAAGTTGGTTTGAAGACCCACAGACTAACGTAGATTTGAGTGTTTTCATTAGATTTTCAATAAGAAAAGATAAAAAAACATCACAATCCTAATTTTTCAAAATGTATTAATGTACACCAATTTGGTAATTTATTAAGTGCACCTACATTTATTATGAATGTGATGTAATCAAGTAGTTGTGTGACAAATCCTCCCTCAGGGAGTCCTCAGTAAGGTTACACGTGTTTTAGAGAAGTGTTGATTGAACTGATGCTAATTCGATAGTTTCTGGTGCTTTTGACCATATACAGAGATATATGTCTGTTATTTATTCTATCCTCATTGATATAAATAAGGTGGACAAAATAATAGATACATCAGATCCCCTCACAATTCAACATCACTGCAACCTCCAAAATGACAAAAAAGAAACAACCTTTGTTTCAACACCAAATTAACTGTAGACCCTTTAATGAGGGAGGATTTATAGCAGCATTGTTGTATGATTGTTGGCTGGGTGAACCTAATAAAGTGAGTATGTTTGCCTTGTTGGCTCCATCCAGTCGGCCTGTACCAGACTTCTCATGCTCATTCTATTCACAGTTCAAACTAAACTATTTCCTGCTGCATCAATTGCAGAGAAAAACCTGAGTTAAATGCATAAATATGAATGTATTATATTAATAGAACATAATCATTCTTTGATACACATTTACATCCTCTTCTTTAGAGCATTATGACTCTGTAGCTTTCACATGTCACTCTCATATGAGTTCTGTAGCTGGCTTTAATTAGTTTCTGTTTGTGCCCCAATACAATTAATATTTTGTTGATTATAGAAATGCCTCTGGACATTCTCTGGAGTTTCTTCAGTTCATGTCTGAAAACAGCTTAAATGTTGTATTTATATTTGAGCAATTTTGTTGCATCATGCACACAAGAGTTTTCCTGTAACTTGAAATACTCAAATGCCAATCTGGTCTGGAAAATTGAATCATTATAAATTTGAGGTGGTTTGATCCCTGGAACATCTGTAAAAACTAAAACTTTGGCAATTTGGAAGCAAATGAAGTAATACAAGTTCCTTTAAAAGGCAGGAGAACAACACATTGAGTCTTTTAAGAGGCTCAAATTAATGATGATGTTACTGTATGCCCTCCTTTTGAAGGTCACAGATTGTTGAACATCAGCTTGAGATGGAGGAAACTGAGAGAGAGTGGACCAAACAGAGAGAGAGAGAGAGAGAGAGAGAGAGAGAGAAGGATATGGGTTGGGGGTGGAGGTGTGGCAATCGGAGGAAGGAGGAAGGAGGGGGCTCTTGTCAGAGCGTTTCTATTTTTACACTGCAACCTCGCTGACTGTCACACCCAGTCCACCTCTCTTCTATCCCTCCATCCCTCCCTCGCAGAGTCTCTTTGTTTCCACGGCAACCGCCTCCCATGTATCCCTGACAACGTCTCCCCCACGAACACCCACATCACCATGTTGCTACCCCCCACCACCCCACCCCTCGCAGCGATTATTATGATGCCAGTGACACAGGGAGTCTGGGCACGAGAGGGGAAGACGTGACATGGATGGTGGCAACAGGAAGCATTTAGACGAAGGAGAAAGAGAAAAAGATAAGAAGAGAAAGGGCAGGGAGAAAGGGGAGAGAGGGGAGGGAGAAGATGGAGCGTTGGACAAAGGGAATGAGGGAGACAGAGAATGGGAGATGATGAAGGGCAACAGATGAAGGGAAGATTGATGGAGGAAGGGAGGAAAGGAGAGAAGGAGGAGGGAAGGAGGAGCAAAGCAGGAAAAAGTCAAAGTGGAAGTAAGAGAAGGTAAAGGAAGTTTAACTGAAATAATTAGAACCAAGAACCAGACAGAAGTAGGAGCAGAGATTAAAAAAAGAAATTGGGGTTAAAGGAAGGAGAAAAAGAGGACAAGTGGGAAAAAATGATTTCAAAAGCTGTGCACTAACCCACTTCTTGCTCAAGAGGCTTGAATCTGCTCTTTATCTCTGTCCATGGTCTGAATTTGGCTTGAAAGACTGAATACAGCGTTGAATTACAGGAACCAGAGCTAATTCAGCTAAAATCAGGAAAATGAACTTAAAGATCTAAATAATCAGTCTCAACAGATAACTTTTGGCCTCAACATTGCAAATGATGTTATGTGGAGAAGGAAGAAACCCTGCTGCAACAGATCAGAGGGAGCAAATGGCCCAGACTCCCCATAAATATAAGGTAGAGACAATAGAAAGAACTGACAGGAATGGTGCAAAAGATGGCAAACACAGATGTCAACCTTCAACCCAGTCATTAGGGTGTCTTGAATGAGATTCTAGTTTGGCGTGCTCATCTCGGGCCCACTCATGAGGAAAAATTCAGCCTTAAAAGAGGCTGTAAAACAGGATTTCATTAGCCCACCGTGCATCTGCATCATGCAGGGAAAAGCTACCTTCTAAATCCATCCCATGCAGGGAAATTATATGAGCCTTCATGATGAGAGAGCATTCTAATATGTAAGGAGAGAACAATGTGATGAGTGATTGAAGTGAACCACTCATGGGTTTTTCCATTATCCTGCTGA
This sequence comes from Paralichthys olivaceus, assembly GCF_024713975.1. NCBI lineage: Eukaryota > Metazoa > Chordata > Actinopteri > Pleuronectiformes > Paralichthyidae > Paralichthys > Paralichthys olivaceus. The sequence continues at coordinate 20,383,212 of NC_091108.1, read as the reverse complement.
GGCTTTGATCATAAACTAAATGTTATAGACCAGGTGAGAGTGGTGTCAAAGCTGTTTAGCAGCTGTCATTCAGATTTCTGATTTTCTGAAAACTCTCACTGCATATGAACACAACACATACATTTTGCAAGAGAGTATTACACCATAACGATAAGGTAATCTGACCAGAATAAAACAAGATATACACCCTCGGACCAGATCTGAACACCTGCTGATTCGTGCAATTATCTAGCCGGTCATCATGTTGTAGTGGAAAATCATGCAGATACCCATGAGGAGTAATGTTCACATCAATCATCACAGCAGGGAAACAATGTGACATTGAGTGTGACAATCATTGTAAGCGGTTGATTACTATAAACCAATTGTGTGGCGAACTCGAGGGAAAGTTAACGGCTTTAGCGCACAAACCGACTCCGTTTGTTTGAAATGATGTCCCAATATCCACACTGATCACAGAGCCGATAAAACTGTAAAAAACATTTTTTTACCGTCCAAACATATACAAAAAGACACAAAATGAACACTGTAAGCAGACTACCTGATCCCTATAACATAATTACTTAAACACTATTTGAATAGGAAAGACTGTGTCCAAAGCTTTTTGATCCAGCTAAAGGGTTGATTAATATAGCCGTGATCACTTTAACTGGTTTCCACTGTATTTTTGAAGCTGATCTCCTGAGATTTTCTCACACAACAGTCTGAACAGTTTTTACTCAGAAAACACCAAGTGAGCAGCGGCTCTGTGTTGATGAGACATGTCAGTGGAGAATGGTCAGACCAGCTGGAGCTGACGAAGGCTTCAGTGACTCAATTATCTCTTTGCAACTGTGAAACCACTTTCAAATTCACTAGATCCAGATTATTATTTTGGATCAGCACCAAATGACGCACAATCATAAACATCAGTCCCCCAAACATGCCTGATGTTTTTTTTTCTCGGAGAATTCAAGAAAACTTCTGAACAACGCCCCATCTCTCAATGTTAAAGAAAGGGGCATATTTAATGAGACGCTAACAAACAAACAGATGAAAACATGACCTCCTTGGCAGAGGTAGTGAACAACACATCCAACCTTGGGGTGGATGACCTACAGCAGCAGAGACCACGTCAAGTTCCACTCCTGTCAGTTGCAGACTGAAAAACATAGCCTGGTCTGATGAATATATATTTATGCTGAGGCTGCAGATGGGAGAGTCACAATCTGGAGTCAACAGCGTGAATCACTGGAGCCAACCGGCCTTGTGTTAACAGTCCAGGCTGCTGGAGGTGTGACGGTGCAGAGAATGTTTTCTTCACACACTTGGGGCTGTTTACCATCTTCTAATGGCTACTTCCTGCAGGATAATGCTCCATATCACAAATAAAAGTTTCAAGTCTGTTTCATGAACATGACACTGAACCTCAGTGACCTGAAGTGGAGGGACTACCCTGTATTAGTATGGTGTTCCTAAAAATGTGCTCAGGGAGTGTATTCACTGTTATAGATTACTTAGTGGAAACAAATTTTGAGTGCATCTAAGTTTATGGACAGCTTGCTAGTTTCCCTCCATTGCCTGTCCTAGTTTCAGTCCTGCTCTTGACTCTGTGTATTCCCGGCTGAGCATTGGCTCCAGTTTCCTGATCTCCCCAAATACACTCCAACACAACTGGGTTGGTTTTTTTTTTCAATCAAGACCACAAGCCACAGCCCTTCTGAAGGACCAGCCAACTAATTAGGCTCCACCACATCTTCTCTCCACCTGTGGTGAGAATTGCTTCGGCTGAAAGCTGTGCTTACATGATTCTTGTTGCTATAGCTTGCCTGTCGGGCTGAACCTAACAGGCCTTTGTCGCTACTTGCCCCTTCCATCACTTACCTGCTCAGTCAATATCCAGCCACGCTCAGCCAGAATCGCTCACTGCATGCTCCATTGTGGTTCTCTGCCTGTGACTCTGCCTGGAAACTGACCCGTAAACAATGCCAGCTGGACCTCGGTAAATCCTCAAACAGAGACACTGCTGCACCTGATCAATTCATTATCTAGTCTAATCTGATTCTGTGCTCTGTTCAAGCATTTCCACAAAACCTAACAAGTAAACTGAAATGATTGGAAACCAGTGCCTGCCTTGAGGGAAAAACAATCATGAGTTGAATGTAGCTTGACAAACAACCGGTTGTTGAGGCTGATACTGACATTAAATAGATATTTGGAAGAAGAAAATTAACATGTTAGTCAGTAAATTGTTTTTAACATGACATCACAGCTCCCCATACTGAAGCCAAGTTATTTTGATTGCCCCCTGGTGGCTGGCTGCAGTAAAGGTCATAAGCCCTGCCTCCTCCATGTGAGTGTATGGGAAATGATCACAGACAACTGTTGAACTGGAAGAAAGAAGAAAAATACATAAAAGTCTGGAAAAAAATGTAGTACCATTTACCATAGCGAGAAGAGAATAGATCCCATTTCATAGGACATTAGCATTTCTGTGTGAAAAATAACTTGAATGACTTGAGTTGCTGCTATGTCTTTTGATTAATTTAATACAATGACTAATCATTTGAGCCTCATTCAACAGTGACACATGTTTAATCGCAGAAAAAGGGCTTCAAGCTACAATTTTCTCAGAGGGAACAAACTTGAAAACATAATTATATGAAAAAACCTTGATATGACTACACAGGATTCTGAGCTGGAAACACTTCTCATCTGGAAGATTCTCTGTTGAATGCTGCTCAGTTATTTCTCTACACCATTAGCAGCCATTTTTCATTTCTGCAGTTGTTTATGGTCACAGCTGCAATTCTCCAGAGAGACACCTGATGGAGTCAACGAGCAGGGCTAAGGCTCAACAACCTCTTCAGTGCTTCACAAAAGAGACACAGACATACACACTCAATGCGACATGATAATCTATCCGCCAGACTGGACAGCCAATCACAACACTTGTGCGTCCCCAGTGAGGATCTCAATTTATAGGAATCACTTTGATTCAATCTCACTGACTCGCTTTCAAGGACAAAAGCAGGTCAGTGTGTGTGTGTGAGTGTGTGTGTGTGTGTGTGTGTGTGTGTGTGTGTGTGTGTGTGTGTGTGTGAGAGTGAGAGATAGGAAAAAAGAAAGAGAAAGAAAGATAGCGATTTCAGTCAATGATCAAAAGAGATAATGCTTTGCCTAGAAATGAATACAATAGAAACAGCTATCGTATTTTTCCATTTTACAGGCTACATACACGTGCACATGGTAAAACTGAGGTTTTACTTGCATTATGTGAGAGTGCAACTCAGTAGCTGCAGCCATCAATATTGTATTTATGTCAGAGCTGTACAGGGAGATGGACAGACAAGATAAACATGGAACAGACACAACTAAAAACTAAAGCTAGACCCTAGCGTTAGACCCTTTTATCGAGAGTCAAATTTCTATATTCTAATATATGAAAACTTCAAATCAGATTAAAAGGTTTTGGCATTTTTTTGCCAACAAATTGTTGTATTGAGTATTATGTGTTTTGTGGAACCCATGCATTTATAAATCCAGAATACACAGTGTGACACAGGTTTGCAGAGTGACTGTTTTCATGAGCAGAGAAGTACATGCTCAGCGAAACCTTTATTAGCTGCACCAGCTGTACAATAAACACTTTATGACGACTGTTATATGCTTTTTGACAGCAATGTGTTTATCACTGAGCTCAGAGTTAATAATGATGTTGAACTAGATTACATAAAATGGAGAAGTGCTTCTAATATTCTGTCCCTCTAATGCATGGAAATAGAAAGGACAAAAATCTTTATTCAGGACTCAACTAATAAACACCAAACTTAATTTACACATTCGAGAGAATGTTAACAAAAACTGATCATTTTAACTAAAGGTAGAAGTTATGACTGAGATGTTGCATTTAACTGCATTAGATTGTATGGACGTTCCTAATAAAGAGGCCACTGTCCAACTGTACAACCTCCAGTCTGTGATAGACTCTATTAACTTCACCAGCATTAACTACTGGTTAACAGGAGAACACACACATTTTCATTTGAAGGACCATTAAAACACCAGTGCCTGACAGATACCTGATGAAGGTCATTTAGTTAGCGAGATAGTCTGCACATGTTATAGAATATCAGTGAAAAGGTTCCAATGTTTCAGAAGTTGGTGCCACACCTCTGCTAGGCATTTAAATCGTAATAGTAAAATGTGAATGGTTTGTGGTGTAATAGGATGAACTAAAAGCCCAGGGAAGCTGCCATTAACACAAGCTATAGCAAAGAGCATCGACATTTAAAGGTCACTATGAATAAGAAGAACAAAACCACTTTATGGACTGAAGATGGTGGTGAAAAAATAGATTCTCTGCCAGACCAGCACTTGTTCTTGGAAATAGAAGACTGCTCTGTTTACACCAACACAAAATGAATCTCCATCTTTGGAGAGAGAGGACCATTTATGGAGCAACGTACTCACCCTGGGAGAAATTAGTGCTAAGTGAATGTGCAGAGGGGCTGAGCTGGATGGTGCTGTCTTCTGCAGCAGAGACACACTGCGAGCAAAGAGGTGACTGAAGGACCACAGAGTGTCTTTTTAAACACACACTGCTTTTTCTGCTTCGTTTGATAAGTGAGACACAATCGTATATGTGGCAGTTAAATGGTGCATTAAGAACTAATTTACTGAATATACAATGACTCACAGACTGCATCTCTCCACTGACAATAGTATAAAACAGCTCAATAACATAAAGGCAATGAAACAGTTCATAAATTATAGTTTCATTCATTTCAGTCTTCACTGAGTGGAAGGAGATAGGGATAGATTAGAAATGCTGTAATTGTATCTGACTTAAACTGATACTGACCCATACCCATCATATATAGTGTGATACAGCCAGATGTGATGTATCACATGTTATTATTTGTGTACATGTGTTGCTTATATAAAGATGCAATAGTAGAGGTCCATTTATGATTGGAAAATATGAAAAACACACAAAATTGGACCAGTTGACAAATGACATAAAATCTTTCAATCTGTAACTCTGCATGTTCTCCAGTACAATGACTAGTTTATTGAAAATCCAACAGGGGATATTACACTGAACTGACTATTTCAGATAATTGGGACAGTTGAGGTCTTTTATAGGGAAATGTATTTCAAAGGAAAGCAGCAGAAGTGTGACAAAGTCTAGTTCCAGCTCTGCTTATCAAGTGAAACCCTTATAGAATCGTATTTAAAGAAAAAATTCAATGTTTCAAGTTCTTACTTCAACATGTTGGAGAGAAGATAAATATTTAAACTGAGAACTTGTTTTTTCTCCTGCAAATATTGCATTTTTAAGTGGGATCACTGACTTTGGTATTTTTATACTCGTCCACCTCGTCTGTTAACAGTGTTATCATATGTTTGGATATGGCGAAAAATATACTCGACTAACTCTGCTTTTTACTCATCATAACAAAGAATATGAATCAAGTATTTAATGAGATTCTTAAGATGAAATGTATTCTCTCAATGTGAACTTCCCAACTCTTCTCTAATACCAGCTAAAGGGTTGCCACAAGTGATACACTACAGCACCATCTTTGTAGGTATAGCAGATCAAGTCTGTCCTCCAGGATATTGTCATACTAAACTTGGAGAGACACCAAAGACAGAAGTTTAAACAGAGGTCATGTGGGACAGGTTAGAGACTGAGATTCAGTTTGTGCCCAAAGAAGATGACATGATGATCATTTGTTGAATGCCAATGAAACCTAAATTAAGAAACAACACACTATAAACCATATCCACTGCCCTCAAACCACCCAGTCATGTGTCAGTAAACAAAACAATTAGCACATAATCACAGTAATGCTGCTTTGGTCTCAGGCGTATGCACTGCAAAGCACCACAAGAGAATAAAATATGGGAAAAAGAGAAATGTGTCTTACCTGGTGTTCAGGGGGACATCATGGCATTATGGAAGAGAAGAGAGGGGGAAAGAGGGAGAGAGGACATAAGACAGTGCTCAGTCACTTTAGAATCAGCTTCAGTGAATTAAATACATGAACCCTAACAATGCCTCAGTCAGAACTTTTGTTAAACAATGAACTTGCTTTCAAACTCTAATTAGAATTTCTGGAAGTTACAGGATATTGTAGACATTTGTTGTGTTTACAGCTAAAGGGCCGGTGTAAAACACAGCACGCTGTTAGTGACTGCTGCTGTCAGACTAAAGGCACTTGTTGTTAGATATATGAAATCTACAGCTACATGGTTAGATTCTATTTAGTGATTAAAGGAGTTGTACTATTTCACACATTTCACTAACAAAGTACTGGTCAGGCTGTATCTTTGAAAAGGGCTGAGGCAAACCATCACACTGGAAAATCAAGCTTTTCTTTTTAGACAACTGTGAGCTGTAGCTGGAGACCTCAGGACAGAAGCAGTATCACCAGGAGGAAAAGGCAGTAGACTGAGCTCCTCTCAGATTTCTCACAGTGTACCAGAGGTCAGGCAGCTGGCTACGGCAGTAATCATCGGACTGTTGGCTACTACATGGCTGTTACACATGAGAGTCGGCTGTAGCTGTCAAATTTGTGCTTTTGACATAACTATTATAAGCACAGTCTCTAAACTCCACCACATCTGGAGTTGATTTCATGTTTCATTTCTAACCTCCACTGTGCTTTAAACAGGAACAAATTCATAATTTTCTTTACACCTGTAAACTTCACCAGATCAGAATCAAGTCACGAGTGGTTAAAAATGTGACTCTGAGCTTGATGATGCATTCTTGACCTTTGGAAAATAACCTCTAGAAAAAATTAAAAATAACCTCTAGAAGAAATTAAATAATTAGCTGAGTTCGAACTCAGCTAATTATTTAATTTCTTCTTGAGCTTGTTGCAGCCTTCATTAGTGGAAACCATGGAAATGAACACTAAATATGGTCACTCAGGTGGTGTCCCTCACTGATGGATGGGATTCACAGATGAAGGTTAAGAGATTGGGTGGAATATATTAAGGAAGGTCAAATTATAACTCTTCTGCCAAATGGGTGTAAAGACAGTATGCTTAACAATCCACATGACAGCTGACTGGTGCCTTTTGACTAAATGTATTTTTATTTTCAGACTAAAAGACTAAAAGAATCAGATTAGCACACTGATTTGATTGTTCTACATTTCTATTTTCTCTTTACAGAGAAAAATGTATTTGAGTTGAATACAATATAAACAATGATCAAAACACACAAAAAAACTCAATACCTCAAAGAGACATTGAGACTAAAATGTGATACTTGTGCCTATAATCCTAAAACACATTTTACATTATTGCTCAATCAATTACCCACTTATTTTTTCATTTCCTCATTCACTATATTGGCTCTGTGCAGTTGATGAGAAATACTCTCGTACCTTTTAACTAGTATTATTAACTATTATTGTGTGTATTAACATAACAAGCAAGTTAGCTTTGTCATTGGAGGACCCAACTTATGTGTTTTTTTCTATAGACAGAGAAAAGGAAGTGGGACGTTAGACATGGCTCTGACAGTCACATAAAACAGAAGACAGAGCGGCAAGCAGAGACGGTAGAGCTATAAGAAGCAGCAGGTGAAGTAGCAGAAACATTGCTATGATCATGGGCACAGATACACAGAGGCAGGCAGAGGGAAATCAGAGAGAGCGACTATTCAGTTCTCTCGCAGTTTTGTTAATACATGGCCCAATCAGCACAGCGCTTGTATCCCATATTCATGCCAGCAGCTAGGAAGAGAGATATACCTGGACACAATGTTTCTCTGGTAGAAGTTTGAGATGAATCTCTTGGATGTATTTTCAGAGATTCCACGTTTCTTTTTTTAATGCAACAATGTATAGATCTGTGTCTCGATCTGTTTTAAACATAACTATCACAAAAAGTGATAAAATCAGAAGCTGTTTTGTTCAGCATTTATCTCTCACACCTTGGTTGTTACAGATAGGAATAGATTAAGCACCAAGCAGGCCTAATGCTCAATCCACAGACAAAGAGCCATGCACACAGGTAGAATATCAATAGCTGCTTCCTGCTAGCCCAGCACACAATCCCTTGTTCAAATAAGCCCCATGTTATTCATAATCTTCCCTGTAGTTCACCAACCTTCCAGTGGGGGGAGCTGTGGCGTTGAGGACTCCTGGTGCTCTGAGTGTGCAGGGAGAGAGGGAGGGGCTGCGGGGGTGATGGAGGGAGGGAGCGTGGCTGAGTAAGGACGTGTGGCTAAGCTTGTGGGGAGAGTGTCTGATGATGAGGTAGGAAGGGCTGAGGAGAGAAGGGCTGAAGTAAGGGGTGTGGCTGAGGTGAGGGAGACAGCTGCAGGGACGAAAGGTTTGGCATCAACGTTGAGAGATGATGCCACTGCAGCTGGGATGGTGGCTGCTGGAGTAAGGACTTTGAAGCTGTTGGAAATGGAGAAAGCTTCTGAGGAAGGGACGGCAGTTTCTTTTGGGGCGGACTTTGTCAAGGTTGCAAGGGTGGGGGTGTTGGTGATGGGGGTGGTAGTTTGCGAGTCAGGGGTTGAGGCTTGAGGGGTCTGGAGGACTGAATCAAGGAAAGAGAAGGTCTGCGAAACTGGGCTCAGATTGTCCCCCGTCATTAACGCTAGACTACCGCTAGCGTCCCCAGCCAAACTGCTCTTGGCAGTTATTGCACTAGCTGCTGTGCTAATATTAGCTTCAGGTTTGCCAGCTGAAGCTTTCTCTTCGTTTGCCTTTTGCGCGTCTTTCGCAGACATAGGGAAATCATCTAAACACATGGGCTCGTACGAGCGTGGTGATGAATCTGTTACAAGGCCAGCATGGGAATGGTTTGTGAAATTTGTGGGTATTTGTACACAGGCAGAGGGCAAGACAGGGCTGGGGTTAGAGTTTGGAGTTTTGAAGTCAGATGCACCAGAGTGAGCGGCTGTAGCCCAGGTGGGAGCGATCGCAGCAGGTGGGGGGGAAACAGGCTGCTGTGGCGCTCCCCACTCCTCTGGAAGTCTTGCCCTACTCTTATTCTTCTTGCCTTTCACCCTGCCCCCTCCTCCACTCTCTCTGATCTCCCACTCCCAGTTCTCCTCCTCGTCTTCATTATCCTCTGCCTCATGTTCGTCCTTATCCTGAATCCCATGCTTTTCTGATTGGCCGTTGTTCTTCTCCTGGCTATCCAGGAAGTCGTAGACCGCGTCGCGGCCCTTCCTCCTCTTCTTGCGCCGTCTCTGCTGCTGCTTGCCATCCTCGCCCCCCGGCCCTGCTCTCTCGGGGCTCTCCTCTGAGGTGGAGGACGTGGCACTGATGTCATCTACTGAGCCGCCGGGAGAGAGGACAGGAGCTGCCGAGGGGGGGAGGGTTTTATAAGAGGAGGAACCGATCACACACTGTCAAGAGAATCACCTGCCAAAAAGCCACCAGACTGTGGTTACTATAGACGGCTCATGTTTATTTCTGGTCTAAATCGTTGGCTATTTCAAAAAGTGGGTGCTACAACTAACTACAGATGGATTGCTTGTTTGCAGTAAAGGTTTTTTTCCCTTTTTATAATGTTGTACGATTTTAGATTTGTTGAATAAAATAGGGATAATACAATACTTCTTGATCTCATGGACAACCATGATGCAGGCAAAGTAGGCTAAACTCCCACACAAGAAGGACCTAATCGGGAAGTGTTTTCAAGAGGAGGGGTGACTGTGTCATTGATTCTAAATGTTTCTCTTTGAGTTTTCAGAAACTAAAATGGGGCAAGCAGTGTTTCTCTGTTTCAAGGACTCGAAAATGTCTTTACAGCTAGAGGGCCAGTGCAGAGTATTATGAACGACAGACAAAAACATAGCAGAAGTGATGCATTTCAAACCTTAAAGGTCCAGTGTGTAAAATTTAGGTGAAAGAGATTAAAATGTAGAATTTAATGTAGAATAATTCTCATGATGTTTTCACAAGTTCGTTTCATCTAAATTGTATGAATTGTAGTTTTCTTTACCTCAGAAAAGCCCCTTTATATTTAAATACTTTATATTTAAATACTTTATATTTACATCGAGGGGACCCTCTCTACGGAGGCCGCCATGTTTTTTACATTAGTCCAGACTGAACAAACTAAACACCTTTTGAGTTTTTATGACAACTGAAGCTACCACAGGTTCTTTTTAATGTTTGGAAGGAGAGGGTGAGGTGAGGGGTGTTCAGCTGCAACATGCAACTTCAACACTAGATATCACAAAATTCTACACATTGTACCTTTAAGTGGAGTTGTGTGGATGTAGCATTATTTTCAAGGTAGTTGTGGATATTAACACTTGCAAAATCCAGATGGAGGATCTCTAGTAGTGTCCGAGAAGTATTTCCATTACTATTTTCAACCTCTGCACTGTATCAACTGACATTGTCACTGGCTATGGTAGCAGCAAGTAGTTGCTAGTAACGCTGCCCTATAATAGCAGTGCTGTTCTACAACACACTTAACAAGAACTTTTATGTCTGAAGTATGGTACTGCAACATGAGTTAGTGCTGCACTCAGATGACACATTTTGCCATGCAAATAGGCAATGACCCTTGTGATGACCATTGTCTACAATGCTTATGCAAATAGTATGGAGTGTGTTCACCCATAGTAACCATTGTCTGTTTGCTTTTAGGTTCCTCTTGGCACAACCATTTGAACATCGTCAAAGATGTGATCTGTGTGATGGTGCCTGCTTTTATAAATTCTGTACATTTAACCAGTCACTTGTTTAACTCACCTGTGATACACAGATTATGACAATGGTTCTACGGTTCAGTAAAAACACAAGTGCATCATCAGTTTAAGTGAAGACAGATACAGGTGCCGCTTTACAGAAGCACACTGGCTCAGCACTGGGTATCAGATTATATTATCTGCTCGGCTCTGCCACAGTTGAGATGTGGTCATCTGAGTCAGGGTCTACAATTTACAATTCACATTTACTAACTATTCTGAATTCAGATTTGCCAAATGGTCATATTAAATTTGTAGAAACAGAACTCACTGTGTAAATCTATCATGTATCTATCTATCTATCTATCTATCTATCTATCATCATCATCATCATCATCATCCTCGTCATCATCATCCAGGGTGCAGAGTAATCACACACAACTGAGCAAAACAGACACATAGTCAAGCACCTTAAGAATGTAAATAAATCAAGCGTATTTCAAATGTCTGGCAAGCATGATTAACAATGAATGCATGCAGGTCTGAAACGTCATAATAACACAGATCATTTTGTAACATGCAGAAACTACATATTGATTGAGTGTATCGAATGCAATACAGAATCACACAAAAATGACAAACATGCAATTTTTGAACAAAAATGTTCAGCGTGCGCTGATACGATCCCTTCATTTGTCTGTCTCCTCATGTTGCTTTCTGATCTGAAGTCATATTTATTACAATTCTAATTATTGACAAGCATTTCATCAGCTAAAGGAGAACGAGAGACAAGGGATGGACAGACAGATAGAAAGAGACAGGTAGAGGGGAAGACTGGAAAATAAAATGATCTGCCCTAACACACCCATCTTAGTCCACTGATCATGTCCTCTTCCTCTCCAAATTACTTTCTCTCTATCTCAGTTTTCATCGTCCCATCTCCAGACTGCCTTTCAGTCCATCTGTCATCACTGAATATTAATGGGAATCTAGAAAAAGGTGCATTCCCCTCTAAATCTGGCGCCTTTTCCTGCATTACAAAAGAAGTTGCTATTTTCTCCCCACAGTTGATGCCGGCCCAGCTAAAAACAGCCCAATGGAGATACAAGGCCAAAGCATTATCATTTATATTTAATGTGATGAGGTGTTTAATGGGAGTACTCAGTAATCTGGAGGCTGGAAAACTGCCCAGAGAAACATTAATGATGGAGCTCTGGCTGCCTCACACACATCGCGTATGAAAAAGAGCAGCAAGTTGACATTTTATGCAGATGGGTTATAGTTCACCGAATCCCACTGGGACCTGCACACGCAGAGGGAGAAGGTGAATATAGAGGGATTTACACAGAAACATAAGGACAGAGGGGGCAACACAGACAGAGCAGAGGGCTGGTTGGGAAAAATACTGAAAGTGTGAAGTAGTGTAGCTTTACATTGTAAGTCTCACACATCTATTTAAATACACCAGGGCCACAACACTCACTTATTTACAGTATTATATGTTTTGAGTTACTTTCTCTTTCTAAAGCTTATTATTTGCTCTCTCTTGTCACTCTGTCATCCAACTAACAGGATTTATAAATATAGAAACATTTAAAGTAGCAGCATGGGGTTATATCACTGTCTCACAGTATAACCTGAACATTTAACTGGAGGCAGTAAATTATATTTTTGTAGCTATACCAACTATCTACATGTTTCCTTCTAACAAGAGTGAAACGTGTGGCGGCCATTACAGCAGCAACTACTGTCTGCAGCCACTGTTGGTTTTTTGTATGTTTTTGTAAAGGATTGTGTATTAAAGTCAATAGGATTTATTGTTTTGTTTCTATGGTGACACCACTAATAGGGATAATACAATGGTTGGGGTCAGGGTACGTAAAACAAGGCCATCCCCCGGTGAATGTGTCAGCATTTATAAAGAGCCAGGTTGTGCTAACTGAGTATTACGGCCATTGCAGCAGCCACTACTGAGGCTACACATCTGTTGTGCTAATTGTCATCCGTATCAGTGATGTATCACGTATCTGCTCCGACAGAGACTGAACTTAAACCGTAACTGTGACGTAACAACCCGACCTTTGAGCAAGCACGAGTATCTTTAGTGCGACGACAAACCAGAGGGGAGAAGATCTAAAAATAAAGTAAAGCTCTGGCTAAATGTTTAATGAGTCCGAGGAGAAACTTAAATATTAAAAGTCTTTTGAAAAGTTCAGCTGAGGATTCTGGAGTCCTGTTATTAAATTCATTTTGTATGACTTTTTTATGTGAACCTTAACACACAAGTCATATTTTGATTACATTTAACTGATATTACTATTTAAGCCTCTATTAGAGAAGCACAGCGTTCAGGCACAAGTTACACAGGAGGACTGATAAAGACATGGTGTCTTTGTTGTTAAAGTGATTTATTTAAAGATGTATGTTTCTGCTGAATGGAGACCAGCTGATGCTCAGCTATTGCATACTCAAACAGCTGATGATATTATAAACATTAACTATTCATGATAAAAGGCTCCTCGAAATTTCACCCGGGCTGTTTTCCTCTTCAGAACGAGGAGCTACTGCATCATTTCTAAGCATCGCTGCTTGAATCCTGTCTGTCTGTGGATCCAGTGTTTCAGCAGATAAAGAGAATAACAAAGTGCACAGAGAGCAATGCTACGAGGCAACCAGCAACATATAAGCTGGAGCTGTTCCATCTTAATAAGTGAGACAAGTTAGAAAAGACTGCCACCTGCTGGTAAAAGCTGTTCCTATTCGTTTACACTCCCACTATCATCACTTGCCCCTGTTGATCGTCCACACACAAGCCTAATTTCCACAGCTAAAATAATTGACATAACATTTTAGGTTGTATTGAGTTAAATATATAAGATATGACCAGACTGACACATTTTATATTTATCAATTTGTGCCAGAGCTTTAGCTCCACCCTCCTCTGTAACTGAATGACAAATCTAACCGACCTTCACTTAAAGATTTTTGTCGAGAAAAGTATATGCGGTGTTTATTGTCCTGACTCTGCTCTCCTCTGCTGCTCAGCACAATGCACGGCCGTATTCAGACAGACATTTGGTTGGCCTGTGTTAAAAAAATGGGGCTGAAGGAACACGTTTATGTGACTGGCCATCGCAGTACCGTGCCAGACGACGGCAGATTGTGTCGCAGCAAACAATGAACCAGGTTCAACTGTCTGCTGAGACCCTTGCTCTGCGTCAGCCCACTTCCCCCCGTTTCAAATGGATAAGAAGTGCTGCGTTTTTTACACGCAGGTCAGATGTCTGTGTGAACGCAGCCTGGCGCATGCAATCAACCCTCTTTTCGATACCTGCAGAAAAATCCATAGTGTGGATTCCTGGACCTCCGGAAGAAAATGGATCACTGCTCTTAAATGGACTGCTTCCACTGGTATTACTGGTGGTTTTGTTCTCAACTCCGAACAGGCCGGAACTTTTCTGGGTGTCCATAGCTGAACCGGTCCCAGGCTGGCCATAAGTGGAGCTCATGCTGGTCTGGAACGGTGGCAGGCTGGACCCCATCATCCCTCCAATCCCAGACTGAGAGAAGCCTGATGAATGGAGACAAACACAGAGTTACATCATCAACACCCAACTGCCTCTATAGAAACTGTACACACCATTACTGGTGTACTAGTGTATTATGTGTTGTGATGGAAGAAAACCATGACAAGACTGGTTCTATTAAAGTATATAAAAAAAAAAAATATATATATATATATATATATATTAAAAAATGATTATGATATTTGTTGTAGTACTCCTTGAAATCTTAAAATAAATCAGTTTTAAGGCAGTGCAGTAGATTTTTAATTCACAATCACCCCCTCAGTTGTAGTATCGTCTATTTTCTACCAACTGTAATAAATCCTGTCAGAATCATTTTAAACATTCTACAATCACATACATCGGCACTGACTTAAACTTATTGCTGCTGTTCAGAGTTACCAATTTTCTCTTTGTAGCACAAAATCAGGCATGTACACAACAAAGGGTCACAATGACACATTGAATGTGTTAATTGTTGACTTTTTGAAGCAACTTGCAACTTTATCAACTTCCAACAAATCAGTCTACCCTCTCAGGTGCTCGTCTCTCACTGTTGACATAGCTCACAAACATGTCAGTGTAAATTAGAAGTGGTCAGAACTGTAAATGTGGTGTCTGTGTTAACATTTAAATGGGGGATTACTTATAAAAATATATAATTAATAAAATATCACTGCGATTCTAGAAATGAATGAAGATAAGTGACAGACAGAGATGTCACTTTGTGTTAATGTGTGATCAAATCCTGTTGTCAAGAGTCATTCAAATTATTATTAAACACTTAATTAATTGTTAATGATTGCATTTGTAAAAGGTTTTGTCAGATTTATCCACTGAGACTTATCACACAGTCTACTGCAGTAAAGTTAAACTTCATGGTTTTTGTATTTGATTTTCCTCACATACTTTAAATCATATCTTCATATACAGTTTATCGACAGTAGAAAACCAAAAGGTGTTTACTGTTACTACAAAGCAAATACTTGCATCAAGGTTTATGGTTGTATTGATTCCCTCCTTTGTGATCACCGCACACATAATCAAATGAATTTCAATGTTATTTAACAGCTCGGTATAATGAACTGATTTAATGAGCACATGGCAACAAAACAAAACTCTGCAAACCAGGCAAGCTTCAGAAATGATGGTGTGAATCTTCACTTCTGGTCCTGAGTTATGGTGCTGACTAATGATAATAATGAAAAAGTATTTTTACATTACGATCACAGTCAAGTTGACCTATTGGAGATAAAATGTCAAAACTTCATTATAATATAATATCTGACATTTGTGTTATTTGTGGTGATAACGAGCTGAATTATTCGGTTGGCCAAAAAAGTGTTTTATCAGGTCATTGACCTTTTACCATCAAATTCTAATCAGTTAATAATGTTGTTTTCAAATATGGGTTGGACAGACAACCCTAATAATGAAGAAAAAGAAAAAAGGAAAAACATTTAAGATTATGCCAGTTTTAAAAACCGATTCAAACCAAACGATTGCATGCAGTAACTTTAGATAAAAAGACAGAGGAGGGAAAATGCAACCATTCTTAGTAAAGGTGAAAAGGTAAAGTGGATTTTAAAAGAAGTCGTGCTACTTTTCTTTGTCATGTTCTGACTCCGCTGATCTCTGAGGGCACAGAGGGAGGTGTTCTAAGTGAGAGCGGTGACATGGGTGTTCGAACAGTCTGCATGGGTGTCTATTTAAGTTCTTGTAGGTGCAGCAGTGCAAAGTGCAGAAAGGCTGGCTGAGGTGGGATATAAATAAAGACTGTGGTATTTAATCAATTTACTCAAAGCCCGGTCACTTCGTCACAGTGACGCACAACGACCACACTCAACAAATGGCTTCTCTAATGCTGTCGTCTACAATCTAGATGGTGCGGAGCGGTAAAACCTCAGTGCACTGTGACTCAAATCTGAGGCACATAGCAATAACACAGGATTTATGAGCTGTGCAATAGAATACTGGGTCATAACACACCAGTGTGATGTGTGCAGTGTTGTTTGAGGGTTACTTTGTGGCAGCCATTCTCGTGCAATTTATTAAAGGTAAACAGTGGTTAGCCATGTTTAATGGTGCTGTGCTCTGGCACAGTCCTTCTCAAATCAGAGGGTCCAGATTTATCTACATGTGTCTGTAGATAAATCTGCAGCCTTTAAGGGTGAAGTGAAATGATGGGAGTGAAAAGGCAGAATGAGTTTATGGGATAGAAGATAAAAACAAATGGTCAGACAACGTCAGACTATGGGAACATCCAACAGGATCTTAATAAAGTGACCACCAAGTCTTATCTTTATTGTTGCCATTTACTGTGTATGCTAAGAGGGAGACCTCCTGTTTTTTTTGCCTGTGAGGATCTTTGTTTAGATAGGGGCTGACTCTAGCTTGGATTGGCTGAGTGGTGACAATGTGGCCGATCTGGCAGTTGAGCCTTTTTATCCGTCATGCGGGAGACACAGAGAATCGGGTTGTTAGCGGTCCTGACATTCTCCTTATGCTTGCAAGCTGTGTGTATTAATTGGTGTTAATGCTCTTATAGAAGTGTGAATTTCATTCACTTTGTAAAATAGCGGACACTTCTGAAGCCGTAGGGATGAGTTGCCATTTTCTTCTCACCGTGGGTCCTCTGGTTTTTGTTTAGATGAGCGAGTAAGGGCCAGATGTTGGATTCTGATCTATTTTCTTGGCTTGTTTGAGCATTTATATTGATCATATAAAGTATATGTACAGTTTGTGTTTATGTTGTGGGCTCTATGGTTTCATAGTTATAGGAACCAAAGTTAACAGAAGAAAACGTTACCTGTGGCATAATGCTGTAAAGTTCCAGGTCCTTGTGACCATCTTAAACTTTTACATGTGACAGTACAAGAAAACATTGAACACTGTGTCCAAGTGTCTCAACTGAAGATCGTCATTTGAAGGATTGACCTACAGGTGGAACTTTTACAATGTATATTATTATTATGAATACATATGTCTTGATCATCATTATTGTAAAGTGGGGAAACTGTGTGAATAATAACTACCCCCCCCTTCTTACCAGACTGGCTGCCAGTGCTGAAGGGAGGCTGCCCAGGTGGGTCTTGGTGTCCGCCTGATGACATCATTGATGACATCATCCCCGGACCTGAAGGAGATAAAGAGCATTAGCACCAATATCGCCAATAACATCAGAAACTGTTTATCTTTTTCATTTTCTATATTTACCCAGTTTATTTATGAAACACACTGTACGGTTTAACATATCTGAAAAAACTTCATGTGAGACGTAGGTTTCATGAAGTTTAAAACACACGCAGCATGATGCAGCCTGTCTTCTGCCCCCCCCACACTGAGACAGACAGAAAACTGCACCTAAATCTGTGAGTGTCACTCTGCTCTGTGAACTGCTTTTTCATCAGGACCCGCTTCTCAACCCCAGTCTGTGTGTCTGTGAGAGTGTGTGTGAGAGAGTGTGAGAGTGTGAGTGTGTGTGTGTATAAGTCTTTTGATGGTGACGCAACCAGACACAGTGTGTCACTGAGGGGACTATCACTGTGGTTGCACAGGAGGAGGATGCCACCATCTGCAGTTTCCCACACTTGTTGTTGGTGGACGTTTCTTATAGAAATCTTATGTGTGAGTGTTGGTTTATGATACATACCAGCATTTACACGTATATATCAACAATAAATATGAGAAAAAATATAAGAAAATATGTCTTTAATATTACACAACAGTCAAATGTGCAGAAATGCAGTAGCAAAAGAAACCTAGCCTGCTGATCAGGCTGCTCCAACATTTCATGTGGATAACGTACTGATGTATATGTGGTGTCACGGCATCAGACTAACACAAATAACAAACAGAACAGTCGAGAAGGAAAAATGAAAACAGTTGTAATAATGGTGATATTATGTAAAAGACTGATGTCCTGGCTCAGATTCTACAGATGCTATTTTTTAAAACTTTTTAATTAAACATGAATTAGAGGTGCTGCTGCTGTACCGCCTTTTTTTGTGTCCACAGATATTAGCTACTGTGTGTGTGTGTGTGTGTGTGTGTGTGTGTGGTAGAACTTCCTGATTGTGTTGTAGTTTTGTGTTTATTCTGCTGTGTGGTTCGATGTATGTTGTCTTGGTGTTTCATTGATTCAGTTTCTGCATTTGACTCATGCTTATATTCATATATTTATATAGCCAATGTATCTTTTGCTCATGTATCTATGTTTAGCACATTGAGTTTACATGTTGTGAAAATGCTACATAAATGAAATCTACCACAGCCTGACCCCTCCTCTCACTGTCCTCTTGGATCACCTGGCCTATCAATAAACACATTCTAGTCACACCTAGACACATATAAGGGTTGTTACATGTGGTCTGGTTTCTAGGTCAGAGAAGAGGGAGGATATAACGAAGCATAAATTAGAATAGCAGAAAGCACCCACCCACGTCTCTCTCTCATCCCCCTCACAATATTTTGTTTGCATTTCCTCCTCAGCTTTTTGTCCTTTCCCCTGGAGAAGCCCCTCGGCTACAAGCTTCCCCACGGCTAGTTCATTCTTCTATGTAGGCCCAGGTTCCTCTTTCCACCATTTGAGGATTTCAACGTGATATTTCCATGGTTCTTACTAAAAAGATATGATGGTTATAAATAATCCTAGCTCCAAAGACTTACGTTGAGGCTCAGCTGTTGCTGTCTTCACAGTTTGATATCAATAATATAGAAGGGCAAACAAACATCTATATGTCAACGATACGCAGCTAAACTGTCTAGTCACTGGATTAATCATTACATTTCTTTTTATCTTATATACAAGAATGTGTTTAATGACACTTTAGTAATATAGAAATATTGCAGTTACATGTCAATAGCAAAATCTACCCACTGTTGAAGGCTTGAGATGTGATTGAAAGTTCTGGAAATAGGCTGTGACTGGACTTTAAGTCACGATTTTTAAATTAAATAATTTCCTGCATTGTTTTTGCAGTTGGTTATGGTGAAGCTGCTTCATATCATGTATGAAGGGTCTTTCTACGGTGCATTAAATACACATGTAAGCATGTTAACTATAAATCTTCATATATAGCGAACAATCAAAGCTTTGAAATAAATGTATTGGAGCAGTAAGTACTATATTTTCTTTAAATGTACGTAGTAAGACTCAAATATTTAGTAGCATAAAATAGAAACAGAAAAACCTCAAGTTGTATATAAAGTAAAGTATTTACAGGATTGACATTGTGCCAGACACAGATCCAGACAGTATTGGAAATAACATCTATGAAAAACACTTTGATAAAGTGCAATGTGATGGATCTGTCCATGGTGCTGAAACTCCAGGGGGAGAGAGACAGTGTGGCCCACAATGAAAGTGTGGTTGAATTTGTACAGAGGTATATCTCATATTATTAAATGAAATATATACACATGCAACACAATTCCTTTTCTATTTTTAAAATATGTTTTAAAGAGATACAGTAGTCTTGACTTCAGCTGAAAAACTGTTTTCTATCAATTCGGTGTAAATATAAACAACCTATTTTTGGACAATATCAGTGTAATGGTGGATATCATGAAATGTTAAAAACGTGTGCATTAAATGTGAAGCTGGATCTAGTGTTTGTGTGTGTTTGTGATGGCAAGTGTTTATTTATGGATGCGTCCATTTTGGGGTCTATAAAGGTTCAACTGAAAACACACAAACAAATACACAAGTGCACACAAACAAAGAGCAGATGCATTAACTGCAGAGTCATATTGAGCCAAACGCCACAGGGTTCTTTTCTCTCTCTGTGTACTTTCCTCCTCGTTGATTACGCTTCAGCTGCCACTGCTTTACAGTACTACTTTGCATTCTTTGTTTTGATGCTTTTAAGTTTGCATTCAGCATGTTTCAGTATCTGAAAAGCTTAAAAAGTTTCAGTTGGACCATATTTGTGTAAATGTGTTGTGTTACACATGATACACAAATGAATGTTTACACTGTTGTCTGAAGGACATCTACCTACTAATTCCAAATATGTCTGTCTGTCTGTCTGCAATACATTCAATATTAATAAATATTTAACGAATAGGGGACCAGCGCTTTGTAGTAGTTGTGGGGGGGTTGGGGGCAGTGTGCCTTCAGTCTGGGGACTGTGTTGTGTTGCCCTTCATACACTTCATAGATTATTGACTTAGTTTCAAGCTGGGTGTCTGGAATCCCAACAAATATCTGTTTTTAACAGTAACTACCACATTGTCCCAGTTTTCACTTCAATATAAATAATTATTCATTATTATATTAAACATGTTTTCAGGACTTACATGATGTTAAATATGTTCTCTCCTTCATTGAAAAACAAATATGAATTATGAAATTGAATTCAACACTGGTCTGATGTGTGTTGTTCAAACAATGTGTGGCTCTCAAGGCTCTTGCTAAACGATGAGTCATAGCCAATAATCTGATGGTGCCTGTGTATTACAGAACAGGTCAGTATGCAAACAGCTCTCGTAAAGACAGTTGGTCTTTTCTAGAACAGAATAGAACAGACAGCTTTGTTGTGAGACATACATCCATGCATGAAGGTGCTAGACATTATCTTAGTCACCTTATTTTGGACCCCTCTGTAGAACCCCAATGACAATGAATGAATATATAATACACATGTGGAGCAT
Source organism: Paralichthys olivaceus (assembly GCF_024713975.1). NCBI lineage: Eukaryota > Metazoa > Chordata > Actinopteri > Pleuronectiformes > Paralichthyidae > Paralichthys > Paralichthys olivaceus. The sequence continues at coordinate 20,362,329 of NC_091108.1, read as the reverse complement.
GAGGTGAATTCCATGTAATAAGTTTGTTCTCATCCTTTTACCTTTTTCTTCTCTTATTTTGTCTCTCAGACACGCACACACACACACACACACACACACACACACACACACACACACACACACACACACACACACACACACACACACACACACACACACACTCACACTCACACACACACTGTGAGTGTATGCATGCCTGCAGTCAGAACCTAGACAGTGCTCTGAGGAGAGCAGCCAGTATCAAGTCTCGAGGTCAGACACATTTTTTTTTTAAACTTTTATAACATTTTTGCATGACTGCGCTGGAGGCTCTTTAAGACTTTGCACAAGTAAAAAAAAAAATCAAAATACATTTAAAAGAATCTTCTACTGCACAGTTTGAAGAAATACAGTGTGATGGCCTCATCCTGAGCCAGATACCGACTGGTTGTACTTGTGCATCATTACTCTGCATATTTCAGTGCGTTGTTTGGTAAGATGCAAAGCTGACCTTCCCTTTTCAGCTCCTCCTTTTTAAATCATGTTCAGCTAAATAGGAGAGGAAATGGATTTATAAATATGTGCTTTCCAGAGGATGATCAGTTCGGATGGATGAATCAAGAATATTTTAAAAGGTTTTCAGCACAGAATGTAGTTTGGTTAATAATTTTTAATTAAATCTTTATATAACCAGGAAGGTCCGGTTAAGATTGATAATCTCTTCTAAGAAACCCTGAGTTACGGACAAATACACAACGAAAACCAGATTTGAAGAAGCAAAACACGACCAACTACACAACCAACAAGTTAAAAACAGCACGACTTCAAGAATCTGCTGCAGTTCTTTTATTCTGGGTTATTGGGTTATATATATATATATATATATATATATATATATATATATATATATTACCATATACAGATAAAAAGTAAGTGCATCACCAAGTGTACTTGTTCTGCTTGTGACACCATGATTGATAATAAAGCATGTGCTCTGACAGGAGATGTCATACCTGAACTCACTGAACAGTCAGTTGGTTGCACTGCACTGTTACAGAACATGGGCACTGTATTAGAATCAAGCCCACATACAACTTCCTGCTGCTGTGAAAATGCACTAGAGCATCTAATGTGTATTAATCTGCAGATAATTACAGTCCCCAACAAATGCACTAATGTTTGAGTAAAGCTCGCTAAAAATCGCGGTGCCCAGCTCCTTTAGGAAATTACTGAGGATTTAAAAATTGTACAGGAACCCTTTTTATGAAGATTAAACAAAAAAAAAAATACCTTGGGGCAAAATGCCAAATACAGGGTAAGGTAGTCTGGAGGTTTCCCAGCTTGGGTATCAAAACAATAATTTTCAAACAGAAAGCCTGTGTTACAAAATTGAGGCGCAGAGTTTTAAAAAATGGGAATTTACCAAGTTGAGTGGCTCTAATGAAATGACTTTTTGTCTAACTGTATGGAAGAGCATTATTGAATTTTTTTTTAGTAATTGGAGTGCACCTTTAAAGGAGCTGATATAGTCTGTCTTACACATTTCTTCCAACAAGAACTCTAACTTAAATAATAGGCCATGATGGACCTTTGTCATCATGGTAGTAACCTCAAAGAGAAAAAAAAAGAAAATCTAATAGCTTTTATTAGTGTGGTTAATGCATTGCAAAGTAAAAAAAAACATTGATTTTACAATGAAAACAAACAACAGTTTCCTGTGTGAAAGTCCATCCAGCCACCATTACCTCCATCCAAACAGCAAACATCCTTGTTTGCTTCATTATAACACCACAGGAAATCATCTGACATTAAATCCTGACTACGTGTCTTAATCTGCTGTTTCCAAAGATGACGTCTGTGGTTTGTTTATTTAGAGGAGGACGGTCTAATTTCTCCACAAAGGTCAGAGGGCAGGCAGCCGGCTGTGAGGAGCCTCTGGAGGGGTCTGGGGCTTTCTGAAGTGCGTGATGGTGGAGTGAACCATTCAGGACTGAATCTAGTTGCACTTTGGCTCACAGCAGTTCCAGATGTTTGCAGTCCATCTGCTGCCACTGTATGTAAACATGTTCATAGGCCACTTACAGTTGGACAACAAGGTCAGTATCAAACTGCTTTATTCACTTCAAACTAAATGTTCTACTTTTATCATTAAGATTCAATATATTCTATCTATATCATTTCTATTTCCATCCTCACTATGTTTGTTACTGCCATTTGTCATAACCCAAAGTGAAACTACTTACTAATTGACCTATTTTAATACAAATATCGGTGTAGTCGGTAGGTTATGCAGATGTAATCATAATGGCATTGAACTACTTAAGTTGCTAATGTTCTCGTGGTTTCCTCATTAAGGATATTGTGTTTCTACTCACCAGTTAGTGAGACGAATCATCCCAAACAAAATAAAGGACACAAACACACTGCCTCCGCGTCATTTTTATACATTAAGAATAATTAAGGGCTAATTATGCCTCCTCAAGAGACACCACATGAAAAGCTGACTTGAAACGTTGCACTAGTTTTTGTTTGGTGTTAACTGACAAAGTAAAACATGATGTGAAAGACAACCTTATTTTACAGCGAGGCATTTGATCTGTTTGTCATTTTTAACCATATTGACAAAGGGTGAGGAAGAGGAAAGTGTTTCTCATTTTGACCTTCTTTTGTATTATATTTATTTACTTGGGAACAGTGTTGATCTATTTGTCTGAGTACTGTGACTGTTAACAGGTTAACGTTGGAGAGGTTGGTTAAATAAATCCTGTCTGAGTTAAGCAAGACTCTCCAAATCCTGAATATATTCCACAAAAATATAGTACAAATATACTCCATCATCCTCTTCTGCTCTGTGCCCTGAAATTCATGCAGCTGATATTTGCGTGCCGACTGCACGTTGTCAACAACGCTCAAGTCTTTCTTGCTCTCGCTCTTCATATCAAGGACAGTGGAGGTTAGTGTCAAACCGCAGCATCCCAGCTGTCACCTACTCTCGAGAAAGACAAGCCCTTAATGCAGAAAGAGCAGAGGGGTGAGGGCAGAGAAGTAAGAGAGGGATGAGAAAGGCAGAGGGACAAAATGAAGAGAGGAGAGGAACACACGATGAGAGACAGGTACTGAAAGCTCTGAGCTGTAGTCACAAAGAACCTAATACAAATTATTTTTAATCAAATGTTGAATGTGAACACTGCACTTCACTGACATATGAACCGTTTAATGTTGTTGTGTATTAGCTGAGGTACTGTTGGTACTAAAAAAAAAACTATAGATTGTGTTTCTATTAAAAAAATAAAAAATGCTGCGATATTCTAAATTTTTCTTCCAGTCAACAAAATTTAGACCCAGAGTTCTGCACTGGATCAGGTTCCTGCAGGTAACTGGGTTACACTGCAGAAAAGTTGTGTAATGGGTATAAATATATTAATCTAAAACTCATGGGTACGGGTAAAAACAAACTTAATGCGGTAAGATGTGAAGCAGGTTTTTTAGATTGTGTAGTATTTTTAACATCTAAATCAGCTTATATGAAGCCTATTGTCAGCCACAAGGATTTATTTCATTGTGAAAGCCTCTGAAACCTTCTTTCACTTCTGCTCAAATAAGTGTCACTCCCAAAACGAACCAGCAACTAGCCACCACATCAAAATGCATCACATCAAGAAAAAATAACCAGTGGTTATCAGCAACTTTGCTGCTTGTACAAAGTCCCAAAAAGTATTAGCCTTTAATAGCCTCAAGCTAGGCAGGTCGTCACGGAGCAAAGACATCGACAGCTGCACATTGACAATTCATTGATTCTAAACCTAGTTAAAAACTCTACCACCAGTGTTAGGACAATGAGGCCATAACTCAGATTGTGTGAGTGACTGTGTATGTAGCATGTGTGTTTAATCATGGGTGACGTGTGTTAAACGGTCCGGGGGGGTTTACAGGTGAGACTTTTAAAAGTGGACCCGTGCAGAACCAGAAAAAAGTCTGTCATACTTTCAGATTTTCTTACCCGGTGTCTACCTCAGCCTCATACTTGGAGACTGGGTCCTGCCAAGTTTTTAGAAAGAATGATCACAATTACTGTTTATTTTCTCATCTTTTTTTTAGAGAGCAGTGGTTTGTAAAGCAACACCTAAACAGGAAGTACATTTCATGCTTTTTTCAGTGACCAATTAATACAACTTTGGTGTTCTATCGATCATATTTGACAGGAGAACAGGGACTGAGAGACAAAGGGGGTGGTGTACATGAGCTGAATTTATCATTGTTAAAGGGATAGTTCACCCAAAAAACATTTGACTCGAAACAGCTTCATTTACACCATGTTTTTAGCCTAAATGTCTGCTGTGATCCAGTAACAGCAGTTATCACGAATTCTCACAATACTCACGAAACAAGATCAGCGACATTTTATATTTTTTTCTGATTTCTTTTTACATTTGAAGAAATCGGTCATCATTGACATTAATTGTTGGCTGCAATGCTGTTTACCCCTGAAACTCCAGAAGTGTTTTGTGGACACATACTCACCCCTCCACCAACATAGGGGTGAGTGGATAATGAGTTAATATTTAGTTTTGGGTGAACTGTCCCTTTAAGGTGATGTTTGGTGGGATATATACACAGGAGAGGAATAAAACATAAATGAATGAAATAAAGTGGGAGAAAAAGATGTGTGCTATCATATGGTGAATACTTAAAATCCTTTACATCACAATAAGCTGCAGACGCTGTGTAATACTGCTGCAGTCCCACGGCCGCTGAGAACATGATGCAAATCCTGTGACTGGCAGACTGGAAAGTACTGCTACCTCTGGGAGAACTGCTTTTCTCTGCTAACCAACACAAGCCCCTTAAGGGTTATACTTTTACCTCTAGTGCGTATTAAAGAGTCCTTCAGCTAAGTGGTTCCACATTGTCAAGAGGGCTGAGAGGAGAATCAGCAACAGGTCTGACTCAGGTTGAACAATACGGCCAATAGGGTGGGCAATATCAACTTAACACCGCAATGGAAGACGCCATCGTGGGGGAGTCGGTTTAACAAAGTTTCCTATTTTACTTGCAGACACACTCACACACACACACAGACCCAGCTGATGTCTCTGACCCACTACAGTTTAAACGTGACTCAACAATATCAACACTGATCACCATCCATACTTTTCTTAAATGAGTAAAATCTTTCTTCATATCTGCACATTCATTCAACCCTTCCTGACTCTGCTCGCTCTCTTCCTCTCTCTCTCACACACACCGACACACGCACTCAGCGGACACGTGTAAACTCAGACTGGGAAGAAACTTTGTAAACTTAGACAATGGCAGCACGCTCGGTTTGGATCGATTCAATGTTGGCTGAACAACGTGTCGATGGAATCGTCCATCAGCCCAACACTGATCAACAGAAATGTTATCAGGTTAAAAACAGTCATATCAGCTTTGCTTCCTTTATAGGTTTTCTTTTTGTCCTGTGACACGACAGGCGTCTGCACATTAAAAAATAATGGTGACGCACTCCAGCATTCGCTGACTCACTGTTCCAGAGACAGTGCGGACTTTTCACTACAGTAAATGTAATGTACTTCCATCGAAGGGGTAATCAAATAAGCACTTGTTATTTTTGATAAATGGAGAAGGAAGAGTGTGCCGCCTCGCCCTGTGTTACATCCTATTCTGTAGCAGTGCAATGAAAATGTCACCCTCTGGTAACTTTAAGTACATACATAAAAATCTGCAGCTTCTTCAGATGATATGGGCTAAAGTAGTAAAGTAGAATGAACATTATTTTACTGTGTTGGGTTTTTACACAACCCCATCAGGAGGACAAATGTTTTCATTGCAGCAACAGTGGAACAAAACTAACCCAGATCGAATTTTCAGAGCTTTGACAGAATAAGTGATGAAAGCCCAACAGTCTGCCAGGTGGTTCATGTACTAAGTGAAATGGAAACTGGAGATTCTGTATGTTATTGGTCTGTTCAAATGACAACTCAAAACACATCATCCATAACATCTATCCTTAATTAATCAGATATGAATCTTTGGTTTGTATTGTATTGTATTGTTAGGTGTCTTTGCATCTTAACCTGATTTTAACCTTGGTTTTACAATTTAAATATTATATATATAATATATGTGTTGTATTGTTAGGTGTTTTTAAAACAATTGAATTCAAATTCTCAATGCAATTTTAATTGTTGTTGTTGCTGTTGTTGTTGTGTATTAAGTTCCCCACACAACACCCTAAAAAGATTCAATAAGAGATTAAAAATGATTTGGATCGGATGAGATTCACTTTCAGATCAAATGTGACTGAAATCGGTTTGCATCCTGTCTCAGTGTCTGGCTGCTTGTGTTTTTACTCCAGCTTCTCATTGTTGTAATGATTCTTCAATGTTCCCACATCCAAGCTTTTCTGTTGGTGAGAACAACATCAAATATAAGTTGTTTCCTTCTTAAGCTCCAGCCATCACATTGTGCAACAATGCTACAAGTCACACATTAAAAGCTAAAAAAGCCATTTACGCTTTTAGCTCTTAAACCGGGGCTAAATCAAGGCTGTTTGCTGTTTACTCAAGGCAGGAACACTCCCTCTTTGTGTCACTATTTTGAGCTGTGCTACTGAATAATTTACACAAATCTATATCAGTGTGATGCATGGAGGTGGGGTGGTGGAGCTATGTAAAATGAATTACTCAATATCTGATTTCTCTTTCAGCTAATGGCCTGTAGATAAAGGCAGCTAGTTAATAGCTGGTTGGAGTTGGTGTGTGTCATGGTGAAGGGATGTACCTGTGCTTTACAATTTTGCCTCAGTGCCTCTCTGTGTCTCTCTGTGATAAACTATAACTCCTGTCAGTCAAACTGAGCCTCAGATACACACATACAAGTGCTACTGCAGATTTCTATGTGGAGGTCACATGCACACACACACGCCCACATTTCTCCCCTGTGTCTCACGTACACGTACTGTATGCGCACACACTGCGGAGATGTGTTATCATGCCTCAGCAAACACAGCAGCAGACTGCAGTGCAACTCCTCCTCTATTGTGCTGCTACAGGAACTCACAGTGGGTTAGATTTCAATCCGGCTCCAAAAAACCTGAACAAAGGAAGTTTAGAATGGTGAAATGGTCAAATTTTACATAAATTGCATATTTTAATCACAAAAATGACAATTTAGAATGAGTAAATTCTGGGACATTCACACATTTAACGATCGCTGCAGTGAAAATATTCACATCAATTCTTTACTCTCTTAAAACAGGAGAAGTAAAGCAGGCTGCTGCAGGAGAATCAAGAGAAATGATAAAAGATGCTATTCATTACAGAAGTTACATAAAGCCTTTTATTTCTACCTTTTATATACATCAAATCAACATAATAAACTAAGCCTTGCCTATGATGAACCAAATAATTATAGTGATGAAGTACTGTGCTTAAAGTGTTCATTTTGGGTCCTTTTTACACGTTTGGACCGTTAAATATTTTTTACCGGCTCTGTCAGTTTTTTACTGCTCCTCTCTGTGTCACTATGATTTGCGCTGCTCACTGCCAACCAAGTCAAGCCCCATCATCTCCTCTGGATCTATATAATTTGTCCAAGTTTACAAAGTCTGTTGTTATTACCCAGTCTGAGTTTACACACGTGTCTGATCACACTGTTTGTGTGTCTGAGGGCGAAGTCAGGACGAGCGGAAGTATGAATGAATGCGCAGCTATGAAGACAGTTTTTACTTATTTATGAAAAGTATCGATCATTATGTGGTAATAAGTGTTAGTATTGTAGCATCTTTTCATAAAAATCAAAGTTTAAACTGTAGCGGGTCAGAGTTGTCAACCTGTGTATGTGTTCGCAAGTCAGAGCAAGAGGGAAAGAGGCAGAAAGAGAGAAAAGTGAGCAGCAGAGTCAGGCTGTCAGTGATATCAATAATAGTAAAATGATATCGTCCTTATCTTAAAAACTAACCTTACCTTTACCATAGTTTCTGGGACTACGCAGTTTGTTTATAGTTATCTACCACTTAGTGATGAATTTGGCCCAGGACAAACGTGATCACTATAAACCGTTTCAACTGTATAAGGGTTTACCCTTTGAATACTCTCAGTACATCATCACAAGGAACTTTTGGTTTCTTCAATAGAATCCTGATCGTCAACTGGCCTGAGTGGTGTCTGCAGGAGTTTCTGTCAGGCTGTATAAGGCCCGTCATCAACATTGCATGGAAACAAACAAAGCAAAACATCTGTAGAGCACTTGCTACAGCTCAGTAAGCACATAAATAAATAGAGGAGACTTTATGAGAAAATGAATCTGAAATATTAAAGGTGAAGGCTCAAAACTAAAGTAAGGCCATTGCTGACTGTTACTGAGAGAAGAGGATGAGCACACAGCAATGAGAGCGCATCATTCTAGGTGCAGATAAAATCCAGATGTTACTCCTACTCATTCATTTACATTTAGCCACACACAAATGTGGACAAAAGACAAATCTGATTATATTCATCCTAACTTTTCTTGGGGTAGTAAATTGGGTTAAGCAACTCCAGTCCACAAGGTGGTGGTAAAGCAGCTGCAGCAGTTTAGGAAAGATGAGGTTTTAGCTTGAGTCAGGTTTATTTAAACCCTTTCTCACTGCTGCAGCTTCAAATTACAATACAGCTTTCACATCAACAAAAACAGAGATGAAAGGGAAAACACACATTAGTAAATCAAGTAATATGAGGAAACAAGCAGAAGAGGAAGAGGCAGAGAATGAAGAAAGTAAAAGAGACAGCTACTAAAAGAAAACAGAGAGAGATGAGGAGACACTCATCTCAGACTAGAGATCTCATGACTGGTAGTGATGTACGCTGATCATCAATCTATGAGTCAAAATTTCAGATAACTATAGAATATGCTTCATCTGCGGTGAGACTGTTCTGTAAAAACCAAGCTACCAGTGTGAGCAACTTATTATGACCCACATGTTAGAAGACCTCTAGCAGTCGTAGTATTTATGGCACAAGCAAAGGAGTAAGTCAAAACACGTGACTTTCCCACAGGTGAAAACATTGTTCCTATTATTTGCCATCTTTCTTCAACCTTAAGTGTGAATTTCTTATGACATGAGAACATAAATTTGGGAAATGCTTATTTTAACCCAAACTCCAATCTTGTCATGAAACTAACCAAATTGATTTCTTGCCTAAACCAAATCAGACCATTACCATTCCACAAACCCAACTAATTGTTTCCTTGGCAACAAAAGTCCAGCACACGTGCAACACGTGCGCTCCTATAGGTCACATCCGTGGGTAAAGAGACATGAGAGTTATATTGTCGGACTTGGTTCCTGCAGTCACATCATATTACTGTTGCCATTACTGTTGCGCTGCAGAAGCAACATGTCAAAATGTGTGTTTGCTCCAACATATTAATCATTGATGTTGTGTGACAAAAAGCTGTGAATAGCGCATCCTCAAGTAGCAACTTACTGTCTGAGTGGGATTCTGTCAAGTTGGAATGAGTGAGGCAGTGGTGACAGCTCTGTGCATTTTAGAGACAAACAGCATCATAGCCTAAATCAACTATCCATCCTCTGTTCTCCCAAAACCCAAAACGCTCCTCCAATGGTCAGTGTCTTTTGTACAAACTACAATCCAAAACTCAAGAGTAACATCCTTTATTTCATTTTCTGATCATATGAGGATCTGGAAACAAGCCATTGTTTCCAGATCTGGAAACAGTACAAATACATAATGTTTAATTCATCACTGTATAACTGAAAACCGACATGAACACAGTTCTACTTTTACAACCTGTACAAGACAATCAGCTCACTTAAATGTAAAGAGCTGTAAAAACCACTGTGTTGAGCAGGTACTATATAACAACAAATGTAGGAGACATTGACACTGATGGATGATAGAGATGGTACATTGCAACATAGAGCAGCCTCCCCTCGACACCCATCAGTATCAAATTACCTCTATACTGTTGAAGAAGGAAAGTGCTGGACTCCAAATGGATCCTCCAGGGGCTCAATCTTTAGCCCCTTGATTAAAATCTCATCTCATGTGAGTCAGTGGTGTATTGTGTGCTGGACTGAGGAGAAGTGATATGAAAACCTCTGAGAAACCCTGTGGTAAAAGATCTGCTGTCAGCTCACAGCCTGTTCCACAGTATCAACAGGAACACAGCCTACAGGCCCAAATAGTCACCAGGGTTTTAAATAGTCAGGCCGAGGAAGGGACACACACACACACACACACACACACACACACACACACACACCGCCGCAGTATATGTGACCTGCTATTGGTGATCATCATCATACCAGCTGTGCATTGACATGTCAGCCGCTATGTGAGAGGTTATGACAAGCTGGTGGTTTGCATGCAACTGAGTCTGATGTGTCACCTTTGTTTAGTGTCACATACGTCAAATCTACCAACATCGTATCCAGCTATATGACGCTATCCGCTCTCCTTCACTAACCTTCATACCATGTGAGAGCAGTAAGTTATGAGGCTGTACGACATCTACATGAGATACAAGGTGATTTCAATAAATTGATCTTAGTGTCGGGAATGACACAGTTTTGTTTTTAATGAACAACACTGAACTAGTTTACTCCATATAAATGGGCAGATCTATATCCACACCATGTCCATCTCCTCCCCTTTGTTATGTACTGTGATACATAGTGCGCGTAATGGTTTCTTAATATACATTGTAAATAAAACTGCAGGGAGTTTACTCGAGTGTGAAAAAATAACCCTGCTGATGTTGATTCTTAGAGCTCCGCCCATTTGACTCCGTCTTGATTAATATCCCGCCTCCGAAATTAATGGTAGTGAAGCGTTGGTATTATTTTGTCACAATGACCAATACTGTTAGCATCTAACACAGGAGGTGATTATTACTTATCTATGTGGTCAGACTTCTAACGAATTAGAATTTGACCAACATGGCCAATGTTGATCAAATGTTGACCAGTGTCATTTAGAGCTGATGCAAAACTCTGGGCTGCTACAGCTCTGGGCTGTTGTATGTCGAACACTGACAGCAAGACAACATTTAGCCCACTGGACCGGACTGGGCCACTGGCCGAGAGACAAGTGTATGTGTGTGATGGTGAGGATGCTAAAGCACTGCAGGCTGACAAAGCAGAGGAAGGAGTGGCACAGAGAGTGATTGAAAGAGAAATCAAAAACCCGAGTTTGGGAAAAAGGAATAGAGATATAATGAATGAATGCCACTTCCGGGGACGGCAGAGGCAGGCACCGATTGAACAGGGTGTTTTAGCTCCAGCTTCAAGCCCTTTGCTTGGAAAGCTACTAAATATAGATAAGTGATATCTATATATTTATTGCTGCACAATAAAATAAGATAAGATAAAAAACAATATAATAAGTATAGTAAAAGCAAATAAAACAACAATCGAATGAAAGAAGAAGAGGAAAATCAAAGAATACTAAGAGCTTCCCAATAAACTAAAGATGAGTTCACAAATCAAAGCCTTTGGCATATATAACAAGCAGTCTAGCCTTTAAAGACTCAGCAGAGTGAGAACACTTAATTGAAAGAGATAAACTGTTCCATAGCTTTGGGGAGGCTAAGGCAATTGCATGATCACACCTTAGCCTCGACCGAGGTACAGCCAGGAGCTGTTGGTCTGAGATATAAGAGATCTGGGGATGGAAAGAGGGCAAATGAGCTCAGAGATGTACTGGGGCACCAGGACATGTAGGGTAGTTCCTCCACAGACAAAAATGTATCTTAAAGAAGCCCTCACTCCCTGTTTAAATCTTCAACAGACACTAATGGGGACATACCGCTCTTGGTGTCCTTTCCATCCAGTAAGGGTCGGTAGTCACTCTTGGAGACTGTCTCTGCCACTTTGTCATCGTAGCTCTCTTTCTCCAGCGAGGACATGAAGTCCCTCTTCAGCAGGGCCTCGGCAGGGGCCCCGCCTGGAACCCCACCTCCACCCCCACCTAGAGCATCTCGCAGGGTCAGGTCCATAGTCCTGGTACTGCAGAAAAAAATGGAGAAACAGGTGTGATTACATTCATTCTTCTTGGCTTATTGCTATTGGTTTATCTTTTTTCCCACTCCACTTCACTTCACAGGCTCACCGTACGTGTCATTGGTGTGAGACTGACCACTTCACACCTTCTTCAAACCCAATTCAGATTACTATTTCACACAATTTACAGAGAGATGGCAGGTGCAGTCTGATAATAACAATCCTCCAAGAACAAAGTAGACATCATAGACTACATCCATACTAATACGTTATAACATCAAGATGAGCGTTTTAGTTCCGTATCAGAAATAATCTCCGTCCAGAGTAACACACGTGAAAACACATACCACATTACATTCACGCACACTGTGTGTGTGTGTTGGTGTTAAACAGGAAGAAGATTGTCTGAGAATCAGAAGCAACAATGGTGAAAATCAAGGGCAGGGATTTCTTTTCCTGAACCAATGACGGAAGTGAAACTGTTACTGTAAGTATTGACAATGCTTAGCATTTGCCGCAGGTAGTTGAGTTGAGTTGACACTGATAAAACCCAATCAGGAAGCAAACATCAGTTTTTTTGCCCCTCCAAACTAAAATCTCAACCCTGTGTTTTAAACTAAAGGTTTTAGGAGCTCAAAAACGTAGCAACAGTGATGTGTTTTGAAATGAAAACATATTAGAGTGGCTGCAGCCGTACTATACATAAAGTTTCTGTTTCCAGTGTTTCACTCTCTCTTGCGTCTGTTAATTCACTTCAGTAAAACAATGCTCTTCTGTGAAATTCATTTCTTTTCAGTATGCAAGTTACAAAAATAATCCTTATTCAATAGTAGTTAAGAGCATTTGTGAATGTAGGCTCAGAAGCAGGAGAAGTGAGATGAGAAAGGAAGGTTCAAACAAACAAAGAGATTTAAAGTGAGCATAGAGGAGTTTCCCTGCACAGCGACAGTCCAACATCTCAGTGAAGCAACAACAAGCTAAAAAGCAAATACTTGGAGCAGAGGGGGACTGTGTCTAGACTGAATCAACTTGTATAGAATGAAACTGGCTTTTTACTATCTCTGCAACAGCAAACACTTAGTCAACCTAATTTGTACTATATGTACAGTATATATGACCTAACCAATAACCTGCAGAGGCTGGGACAAATATCTGTTCTTGAGAACTGAGAAAAAGAATAATTCCATAACCTAACAGACTTTTGATACGTTTGATAAAAACCCTTTTTATGATGCACTAGAGGTGAGTCTGCAACAGGAGCTGCCAGACAGATGAAAGCTGGGGGTGGAAAACGAGAGGAACCAGCAGAATGAAAAATGGCTGAGAAAGGAGGAGGACTAGAGGAAGAGAGAAAGTCCGCCTGACGAGCAGATCAGCCTCCTGACCTCCAACAGCTGCAGGTGCAATGCTTCAGCTGATCCTCTCACTGCAGAATAACAGCTAGCTTGTTGCTCAGTGACAGAGAATTTGTGTTTGAATGCCGAACGAGAATATTTGTTTCTCTTTTCAGAAGCTTGTCAAACACACAAAACAAGTAGGAGGAAAACAAGACAGAAAAATAACAGCAGAACAATAGCAGAAAGGAAGAGTAGATGGAGAAGACAAAAAAATATAAAGGTCAAAGAGGAGACAAAGATGAGTGAGGGTAAAGAATTGAATGAGAAAAAAGAGGAGAAGCCAAAAACAGCACACATACTAATACTTCTCCAATAATAACCATGTTTTTCCTTTCCTACCTTCACTCCCCACTCCTCCCTCACATCCATTCCCACAATCCAACCCTTATAACTGTTTCTTCTTGTGTACGTTTTACATATTGCAAACATGTAAACAGCTCAATACAGTTCTATTGAACTGTAGTTGAAAATAGGAGTCAATATGCCGTTCCAAAAGAGTTGGTTGGAATTTTTCATTTCATATTATGACTCGTTTCAGGGATTAGATTAGTTTTACTACCATAAAGAAAGCACCGGGTTGACAGGGTTTACTCTGAGAAAAGTGAGGGTCAAGCCTAAAGTATTATTTTTGGATCTGATTGAAATATCCTCTGATGGTAAAACCCCTGAAACAACTGTGTTCAGCACTGTTCTGGAAACAAAATAAACCTCTGGGCATCCAATGCGCTAAAACCAATTGTACTGTAAAATAATACAATCTTGTCCACATTTTTAGATGTATGGTTTATACTGTATGCCCTTGTGTTTAAATTGAGGGAATGCCATTTAATGTAGTTTCAGTCGAAGGCTGACTATTGCATATTTATCTTTAACTTCCCAGATGAAAAAATTAGGATAAATCCTAAGAAAGAGAATCCCTGAGGGAGGAGCAAAACCAAAGTTATTTATTTTGTCACCACATCTCAGTGTACAGTACAGCTGTTTACTTCATTTTATGGACCAGACTGAAACATACCTTTTCATTTAGTAATAGTAAAATGTATATTCACATTTCTGCACTCCTTCCACTGAATTGATTGTTAACACATCAAATGTCTTTTTAAAATATTTCTGATTCCATTGACATTACCCAGGACCCTTTACTGCCTCAATTTACCATCTCAAACTTCTCAAATCTGCACATCATAACATTTCCTTGGGCCCTTAAAAAATACGGCCAAGAAGTATGAAGCCAATAACATGAACGGTTCTCGAGATTCTTTGGCCACATATAGACACAGACACAGTGACAGACAGACATTTCTGGAAATAGTAGATAAATATGCATGCATAGATTTACAGAAAATGCAAAGCTCCAGACTTTGTCAAAAGAACACTTATACTGTAGCCGCATGAGGGTCCTTTAATGGGTTAAATGCTGCTCTGAGATCAAATATAAGGAGAGTTATTGCTTTCACTACAGTATTGTTCTAATTAGTGTCACACACTGTTGTATACTGATGTACATGAATCTATATTTACATTTATCAGACGCAAATACCCCAGCCTTTCTGCCACAGGAGCTGTGATGGAGTTATTTCTGAAAGAGCTGCTGGGCCAAAGTGAAAAAGTAAATCTGCTCATATGTCTGATCTTGACATAATCTTAATGACTTGTCAATGACTTGCAATGAGTGTTTGTGTTTGAGTTACACTCCATTACTCCTGCCAAATGCCATAAGCACAAAACATAAACTGGTCCCATCTCATAGACAGCATGACCCCTGAACAAACTTTCCTTTCTCTCTGCGGTTTGTGTCTATCCCTCCATCCACCCTCCAAGCAAACAAGCTGTCATTGTCTTGTGACTGTACCGAACACACACACACACACACACACACACACACACACACACACACACACACACACACACACACACACAATGCTCTCAATAATTTAATCTTTTCAATAAGAAAATGAACCAATCCTAAATTGGAGCTTCCTACCCTCCATTACCCTCCTGGCCTATTATTCTGCAATATTTATCGCTCCACTGGAGAGGTTTCATAAGCTGCAATATTCAGAAGGCTGGACCTGCTGCTCCATGTTTTCTCTCACCCATTAGGCCTGCAATTACTCGCAATGACATTTTTTGGTTTACTTTCCATTTAATTTACTTTTGATGACAGGAGAATATATTGCTGAAACTTGTGACCTTGTTTTTATTGATTCTTTTAGTCCTTTAGCAACCACATGGAGAATGGACCTCAGCAAAGCCCATAGTACACTGGATAATGAATACAGGAACAGGAAGAGCTTTGTGATGCATTGGAGACTTCAGACTGGGCTGATTAGTTACCTCCTTCAGGAAACTGGTCTTCAGAGGACACTACATTGATATGCATTCATTTTCTTACTCTTACTCCAGCTCTTACCTAGGACCTAACCTCCGAACACCTTCAAATGTAAAGATTTACCTAATGTGGATGTTTAGTCCCCATAGGGAAGACATGTCTGCTTGATGTGCACACAGATTCAAGTCGTCACAACATGAGTAATACCAAAACCACATACATTCAGACAACAAATAACTACAAGTTTGTATCTCGTTTCATCAACCTAGCAAATAATTGACTATTTGTGCTTTGTGTTTGTTTCTACTCTCTGGTTGTTGAACTCTGTATTAAACTACTATTATATTTGAATAGATTCAATGAGATTGACTTTTATGAAATTAAGCTAAATACCCTGAATTACACCTTCAAATGACACTCATATGAATACATCCATGTATAGAAAACTGAAATTGTGACAGTGATGATGCATTTAGTTTGGAGTTGGAATAATAAGTCTATTACTTAATCAATTCATAAAGTCAATTGAAGGTAAAATATTATCAAATAACTCTTTAAGCAATACAGCAATAAGCTCAATATATTTAAGCTTAGGTTAATGAGTCTTCCTGGGTTTGAAGAAACTGTGAGGCAACTGGTTTTCAGCTTTTCTGACATTTTTGTTGATTAGTCGATATGTCTACAAAATAAGCGTCAAATGAAAATAATCATTAAGTACAACAACTCACTATGATACTATTAATGTCTTAACTGCAGCACCATTGACTGAGTTCAGGTCAGCATGAACTTGCTCAGAGAGGCAAAGTAAAACTAGTGCAGTACTTTCACAGAGAACACAACATCAGCAGAGCTTGAAATGATAACTACAATATGAATGGCACACACAAACATTGCGTAACTGGTGGTCAGCAAAAAGCCAAGTGTGTATATGTGTGTGTGTATGATAGACAGAAAGAGGGAGACAGAGAGAGAGAAGGAGAGACAGAAAGAGAGAGCGAACGATGGTGATGAGGAGGAATCGTCGGACAGCTGTTGCACTCCGAGGGATTAAAGACTATCTCTGTACCCACAATCCCCTGCTCCAACATCCACAACCCCTCCCTCTCTGAGTAATCATCTCATCCTCCAAAACACTGACAGTTATCACGCAGAACACACACACACACACACACAAAATTGTTCTTCTATCTGTGTGAGGACTCTTATTGACATAATGCATCCCGAGCCCCTGATATCCAAACTTTAGCCATCCCAGCTAGAAACCTACCCTTATCCTAACCTAAACCTAATTCTAACCCGAACCCTAAAACCAAGTCTTAATCCTTGAACAGCTTTTTGAATGAGGACCGGTAAAAATGTCAGATCTATCATGGAAACTAAAAGAAAGAATTAACATGTGAAGTTCAGGTCATCCATTAACCTGAGTGTTGGTAGTTCAGTCTGCATTTTGAAGAACCCTTGGGCAAGATACTGAGCCCCTATTGTTGGAAAGTTCATTTTTACCCAAACCCTGATTATTTACTAAACCCAAGTTGTTTGACAATGAAGGTCTAGTGTGCCTGCTACCAATGGGCACATGCAAATATAACGTTTTTAGATATAAAGAGCCCCTTCTATCATGAACAAAACAACAATTCATACAATTTAAATGAAACACACCAGTGAAAACATCACTAGGATTATTTTATATTCAATTTCTGCCAAAAATCCCTTTCACCTAAATCTTACACACTGAACCTTTAAATCTAAATATTAAATAAACTACAAATAGTTATCATCTGCCCAAATTCTCATTGGTCACACAGTCACTGTTGTTAAAGTAGTACGAAAAAAAGCCGTTCATCATCCTCCTTCCAGGATTCAGTCTGTTTTACGAAAATTAAAAACAAACAAAACAATCTTGTTAAAAAAACATCACAAGTCAATATCCTTTCACAACTCAACAGAAAACAGCTGTTGTGGCTCCACATTATGATGCGAGTTATCTTTACAACCGTAGGTCAGTCTGGTTCAGTGGTGAGTCACAGAAACATCTATCTGCAGAGTGTTGTGTTAATGATGCTACAGCAGTGAATGGGGGGGGTTAGTGACCCTGGGAACCTGCTTCCTCCTGCTTTCATCAACTCTCTTCAAAACCATAAATCTCTTTTGTTGCCACATCATGAAATGGATTACCTGCTATTTTGCCAACTAGCCACAATATATCATGCTTTATGACACTATACGTATATTTTAGTGTCAACCAACAAGACATATTTTTACTGGTGGACTTTATGAGGAATGTATTATGTAAAGTGGCACAGAATAAATTCATGTGGCCTGATGAACAGAGGAGCAAATCAGTTTCCTCACAGTTCTGACCTGACTGAAGGACACTGCAGCTTTCAGTAATCATTTCCAGCCCCACTGAAGGTTCACATGTAGTGCAAGAGATACATAGACTTCAGGGCACGCTGCAAAAATAACTGTCGCCAAGAAAAGGAGTTAAAGGTTCAGTGTGTAGAATTTAGTGACATCAAGTGGTGAAGTTGTATGTGGCAGCTGAATACCCCTCACATCACCCTCCCCTCCGAAACATGACAGAGAACCTGTGGTAGCCTACAGTTGTTACATTCTGTCACTCAAAAGGTGTTTGTCCAGTCTGGGCTACTGTAAAAAAACATGGCAGCCTCCATAGAGAGGACCCACTCCAGATGTAAATATAAAGTATTTAAATATAAAGGCCCATTCTAGGATAAAGAAAACAACAATTTTTACAATTTGGATGAAACACACTGGTAAAAACATCATTAGGATTATTTTATATTTAATTTCTACCAATAGATCCCTTTCACCTAAATCTTACACACTGGACCTTTAAGATAAGGGAGATGATCACTGTGAATCTGATACAATACATTTGACTTGACTAACAAGTACTACTGAGATAACATGAGATAATAATTGGACCCTAAATCAATTGTATTTTCACAAGCATTCATAAACATTGATTATTTCTCCATCATCACACAACTAACTGTACATAAGATTAAAATCTGAGCAGATTGCAACAGAAATAAAACTGAAGCTGGTCAAAAAATGTACATTGTCTATCAAATGTGACTTGGAATCAGAACACAAGCAGTAAAAAAAACAGTATATCACGATCAGCGTAAACAGAACTAAATTGGAACTCTTTTATCTACTAAACAGTCCCCTTAAATTCAAGATGGACCAAAGTCAAAAAGTCTGACAGTCTTGAATGTTATGTTGAAAGGAAGAGAAAAGTAGTACCAGCCTCATTCTTCAAAAAAAATGTGAGCGTTTTCTTTACAGCAGGTTTTTATTAGAAATGTAACTATTTGTGGTACTCAGTAGAGCGCATACCTCCACAAATAGTAAATGTAATCAACTGCACCAAATTATACACACTCATAGATATCAGTCTTCTAATTATGCCTGATTGTTTTCATCAAGATCCATCAATTACTCCCCATTATATCAGTTAAACAACATTAAAAATAATGGTAGAATAATACTATATCTACCCCCTAATCAAGATATTACATTTTATGTATTCTTCCCTGACATTCCACCAAGTTTTATTCCTCATCTTAAGAAGATTAAATATTAATTTCATCTGTGAGGTTACATCGAGAAGTACTACTGAAAATGAGAGAATGTGTTGATGTGGAAGGCAGAGACACGCAGAGGAGAAATGGGAAGCCTAATTTAGTCAACCTGGGCATCTGAAATGTATCTGGGAGTCCATTAGCGATTTCAGAGAAATGTTTGAACCTATATGGATCTCATGGAGAAAGTGTCATCTACCCTTTCCTTCTTTGCACGTTTGTTTTTAAGTTTTATTAAAAACCCTCCTCAACACACGTTGGAATCTGAGGGGAGGGATTCAGTGTGATGAGAAGATAAAAAGTAAAACAACTCAACTAAGGCTGAAACTATGTTTTGCATCCTTCAGATTTGTTGCATCTAACAAAGTACTGTCATGGCTGCCCAGACAGTTGTCATGGTGACTCAGCAGTTCCTCAGACACATGCACACAGACACACACACACACAGACACACACACACACACACACACACACACACACACACACACACACACACACACACACACACACACACACACACACACACACACACACACAGTGTTTCTGATGAGCAGCAGGTTGGATTACTGCTGACACTACACACAACCTACTTCATGCACATACAGTACACACAGCATCAAACCAGCAGTGCATCTGATTTTGTCTCTCCAGATGCAATTCCCCACACCCAACAGACACTGTACAGCATTAACCCTAGTTCACCACCACACTGTTTGCACCAACTCATTTTATAATGCGGCTGAACATCTGCCAGATAAATTCTCATTTGACTTGTTTATGGGGGGTCATGGTGCTACATTAATTGCCACACTGATTGATTGCGCCTGATCGATGTGGCTGTGTGACGATGGATCTCTGGTGGCATGTCAGAAATGTTTCTGTGCTGTGTGCAGCAGGATTTTCTTTGTTGCAGCTGTCAAAAGATCTGTTCAAAACTGTACAGGGCCTGTGTTAATATTATTTACATGTTGCAGCCTGGACTGTGCTGTGATATAAACCTGAATCTGTGGACCCAAGTTTTTCCTTCTCCTTTTTCTTTTTCTAGTAGAATTGCAAAAGTGACCTGTGTTCAAAGAGTTTATATTTCCAACCCTCTCCCTTTGTGTCTTTGTTTGTTTACCAGGATAACACAAAAATTACACAACAGATTTCCATAAAACTTGGTGAAATGATTGGACAACTTTCTTTCATACTTCAGATATTTACCTGATATCTATGAATCCAGACAATTTGGTGCAACTTTAATTCATTCAAGGGGACTGATGGGGTTGGTGCTCTACTGAATGCCATTTGTGATTTGTGGGTTTGAATAATATTTTGTTCTAATTGTCAATGGAAAAACAACAACCAGGGATTCCATGGACAGTGTGATGCTTCTGTTCTATCAGTCAGTTTGATTTTCCACATCAAAAACATAAGTAGTATTTGTAATTTGTCATTTGCTATAATTTAAATTTTGATTAAAAAAATCTTATTATAGAATATGATAGAACATCAGGATCCAAGTGTCTAGCTTCGCTTTCCTCTGAGTGGCCAGCCCATTTCACCCATCATCACATCTGCCCTTTTTAAATAGTCATTTAAAAAGATAAATAATGCAGGTGAATAACACCAACTCTGTTATCTACTAAATGCACCAACTCACTAAAAGACTGTGCCCATGTAAATAAACAGACAGCATATCCAGCTGCACAGACTAATACAGGAAGGAGACATTTTATTTTAGGAGCCGCAACTAATCGCTCTCTCTTTGAGCTCTACTTAGCGGTGGCATGGAGTGTACATAAGAGAGTGATTTCACAGGACTCCAGGGGCACATCCAGACAAAACATTAATTAAAACAGATGTATACCCTGTAGTCCAAGATTTATAGGCACAAAGAGCTCAACATCATGGTTCCGGAAGTAAAAATCCCATTCCTTATCTGAATATAGAAGTATACAAGTTAAGAGATTGTGGAGCAATGTTATTTGCTCCAGTGGAAGCCACAATACTGTATGGTATCAATAGTGTTTTATGAAAAATATGTTTTATTCAATGTCATGGAAAGTACTCCACTACCTAGAATCCTCAGGTGTAAGTGTGACATCTCTGATTGGTGGTGCTCACTTTTACTAAGGAATTTTGACCATAACCACCAAAATCAACAAACCGACAATACATTTACCAGAGAGCAACCATTATTTTCTATGATTGCACAACACTTTACAAGTGACTTAACTAAACAGTATATGAAACACTATACTAATAAAAACATACAAGACATAATTCACGAAGCACGCAGGAAGTTGGTAGAAAGGGATCGTTCTCAATGGATTTGTTTTGCTGTGAATCAGATGCTTTGTGGTCATGATTAATCTCGTAGCTGCTCAGCCTCAGAGCTGTTGTGAGTGTGCAGTAACGGTTACACTCTATAGAGGCTGAGAGGGTAACACCACTGACACAATAACCAAATCAGAGAGAACGTACCTAATACCCGGTTGCACATCATTTTTATTTGTTCGGTGTTCCTCCTGTTTATTCGGAATCTTGTTTCATTACTGTATCATTGTGTTAGAAAATAGTATTTGTTGTATGTGAGCATTTTGTTAAGGATTTTCTAAATATATAGTAAGTGAGAGTGTAGGTATGATAGCCAGGTGGGAAAACAGAGTAGTGTTATTCACCATCCTTCATGTTGGTGAGAGGTGTGGATGTTTTTTTCTCATGCATCCCGTCAGATAAAATGCTTTTGCCTAAATGCTATAGCAGCCGATGTTTAAATCCAAATCTCACTTTCCCCCCCATGTCTATCTTACTGCTTGCAAATCCATATGTTTTGGTCATCCTGCTCCCCGGCTGTGCATCTGTCGTCTGCAGATCCTCTTATCTCAGGACATCCTCTCTGCAACAAGCACTCAGCATCACAACTGTTTTGTGAACATTAAAGACTTTAACTTCCACATTCCATACAGCATCTTTATGCTGGTTTCATGGATGAGTCTACACATTTCCTGCAGAGATAGCTGATCAATGTTGTGCTTAACAAATGACTTATACAGTCAGTGTTGGCCAGTGAGGTGACTATCGTGTCTGTTTCATTGGATAACTGGTTGGATAACCGCCTCTGAATGGCTCACTGCCTGAAAAAAACGTTAACCATATCTGGTTGGATGACTGCTAGCCTGACTTCCTGCCTACAGTGCTTGGCTGGTAATCTGGGAGGGATTGCATGTAATCCCACCAATCCCTAAATCAGAAATCATGGCATCATCATTATCACAACAAGCATGCATTAGAACATCTCTGATAATCCATGAAGCTCATTGCTCGTAGTCTTTAGCATCAGCAGTTTGTCGTTACTCTATTTCAACACACTAACTTTGGCTCCTCATAGATGTGCATATTCCAGTGTAGCTGCTCCCACGACCCATTACACTGACCACCTTGGTCTAACTTGATTCACCAAGCACAGCTCTACAATATCAGCCTTTCAAAATTAGTTTACATTGTCAAACTGAAGTCAAAGTATGAAGTCAGTTTCAGCTGCACATAGCTTCAACCCTCCACTGTAGAATACAGTAGCTTGCTATCGTTTAATTAACAGTTAGCATGATTACAATGTTTGTTAAGTTTAACATGTTAATACTTGTGTACCTACTGATTCCAGTTTAGTATGACAGTTATTAAATGTCTTTCTCGTGGTTCCTTGTTGAATGCAGTTTTTTTCTTGCTTTGAGTATCCGAACTGAACAAGGCTACGGTATGTAGACTTACAGTGCATAAGGTCATTAGTTATTTAGATTTAACTGCTGTTAAATTTAACTTGGTTGGGATAGCTCTCTTTCATCGCGCAAATTTACAATTGCTCTCTAATGGAAAGAACCGTTGAAAATATATATTTTTTTTAATTCAGACATATGTTGCAGGGACTACTACATTCATGTTGCTGGTATGACTGTATGCATCACAAAGACTGCTTCCAGACAGACTGATATTATCTGTAGGGGCAGTATGTGAAAATGCAAATGGCTCAGTTAATTGCTCCAGGCATTGTCCAGAGTTTTCCTGACAGCCCCTTAGTAAAAACTCTAATAATAACAAGATATTGTCTGAGTGAGCCCATGTGAGAATACACCAGGATTTTGTTTACAGCAAGCTAGTGGGCCTGTTGATGATGTTTCTACCATACAGGAGATGCAAAACTGAAAAAAAACCTATAAGAATACAAATGTTTCGGGATGAAAAAGAGGTACTTTGAAGATACCGGAGAAGATGCCAAATTGGAAAGACAACAAGATTCGAGAGCTTTTGCTGATGTGGGTCAATGCTGGTGCTGATGTGCTGTAAACAAAAACATGTGATGTCTGCAACTGAATTTATGTGCCCTGCCTCCTGCACGCTCTACCCACAATTTCCTGAGTTCATGTCTGAAAAGAGACGTAAATGTGGAGTTTTAGGCATTTTTTTGTTGAGCAGCATTTCAAATGATAAACAAATGTGTGGTACTGCTACTTTCATGCTGTGTATTGTGCAGATAACTGTTGTTTGCTCAGCATCTTCCTTGCAAAACACAAACAACTGTCAGACAATGGATTCAGTGCTTTGTCTTTACAGAACCACAACCACCTCCATCTGACTACCATTTCCAAACTCAGCACTTACAGTATCACTTTGCTTTAGCACCTTGCTTCTATTGCTTCTCTTTTTTTTTAACAACTAACATATGTACGTTGGACAGATTCATGTGGTCTGGACGGGCGGGCAAGTGTGTGTAATGTAGTAAATGTATTTGCCAACAGCTTGGATAAATTATGCAACAGTTTAATGGACTCATTTACTGCTTCCACTGTAGAAAATGCAGCAACACCTTAAGCATATCTGAGATAATGCCCATAAAAAATAAATTAAACATTTACATCAAGTCATTAAAAAATGATTCCAATGTTAAGATTGACCAGATGAATGATAACAGGTATCATTGATGACATGCTCAAGTCACCTCGGAACGAAATCTGAGAATCTGAACAAATCATAACAAGCATACGGTCGACAATACAGACGTGTTTTTACTGACTTCCAGAGTCTATGTCCAGGCTACATTGCATTTCTAGGATTTATTTAGTTTGATGTCATAATCCCATAATTTCCTAACTGAGTAAATCCAAACTTACTACTTGCCTATGCTTTCGCTCATATACCGTGATAAAGAGGGGCATGTTCAATCACTTCCTAGACAGAGCAGATACTGTTGAGACAGCTGTTTAGAACATAATCTTGAAGAGATACTAGAGAAACTAGCCATTATCATGGATAATTATTTTATGCCCATGTGAGATTTTTTTGTTTGTTGAATCCTATGCTTGTGACTCAATTGTTTTATTTAAATTCAGAGCAAGTGAAAAGGGTTTTGCAGCAGCTTACAGAAAGCTTCGCAATGATGGGGGCTGTGGCTTGTGCTGCAAACAGACTGGCCTTTGCCTGGAAGGACTCACCAGATGATATAAGGTACATGGCCACCTTCAGGGACCACCATCAAGACAAATTACAACATTTCCAGGAAGTGAAGGACAAACACTACCTCTGTCTCAGTACAAGGCCATCAAGACCCTACAGAGGAATCTGAGTGCAGTCCGTTGAGCCTTGACAGAGGAGACAAAGATGAGAAAATGTCCAGAGGCACACACAGATTTGCGGGAGGTGTGCCCCAAATGCCCCCTTTCTACAGAGGAATGCCAAATGGGCACATCTATTCATTAGATTTTTCTATATAATTCACTGAAATGAGGGTGGTTTCCATGTGAGTAAACAGCAGGGTTTTTATTAAACTTTGGTTCCTGGCACAAATCAGACTCAGAGGAGCATCAAGGAAGCTGGAAGGACTCCACTCACTGTAACTTTACTGGGGCATTCAATGTGGGCCAATTAACTACTGTATGTTTCACAACACACATACACACACAACAACAACCAGGAATAGATCATGGGTCTACAGGCAAGAGAGTATGAGTGTGCCAGCCTCAACTCCAGCTGGAGCCTTCTTGTGGTCGTTAGAATAATTATCCCCATTTTCAGTCAGATGAACAATACTAAGAGCACCACTTTTGAAAGCACAAAAAAAATTCAAATTTAAAAAGGCCTTTGAAACCAGCTTCAAGGAGAGAACCTGGCTGCCTGCCTGAGGATCTCTGCTGTGGAGCACTTGAATATTTTCAATTATCAACTAGCTGATCCCCAGAAAAACAATGTTGTGATAATCAGTTCGCATTTTACTGGGAAACTAAATCCCCATTTTACGCTCTGTGAGGCAATAAAATGATTTCTCCAAATGAATGAACTATTGATTGATTGATTGATTGATTTTGTTAAGTTCAATTTAAACATAGTTCAGCTTTCAAAAATAAATATGATCCTATGATCCATTAAATGTGTTGGGGATGATGGATTGTTGGCTGGTGAGCAAGTTGAAGATGAATTGATAATAACAATAGTGGTTAGCAGTTGTAGGTTGTAGTTTCCAAACTGACTTAGAAATCAAGGCCAACTCCTTGGTTTTTGTTGTACACTGAGCAAAGGATAAATATGAAACGGAATTTCATATTTTATTTTGAACACCTTTTGTATGAGACTGTCTTAAAGTAAGTCCTTGGTTGAAAAAAGCTTGCTGGGAATAATTGTTTGGTTTGTAGTTCTTTTCCAGCCTTGTACTGCAGCCTCTTTCTGTTCATTCCCCTTTTTCCCTCTGATGAAGCCCTTTGTTGTGTTGGCAGAGTGTTTGGGTCATTGTCCTGCTGCATGAAGAAGTTTGGAGGCAATTCTCTGTAAATTGGCAGAGAAAAAGTTTCTGTAGACTTGGGGATTCTCTCTGCTGCAGCCATCATGAGTTACATCATCCATAAAGATTAGTGAGCCCGTTTCACATCAGCCATGACACCACCTCCACTGAGCTTCACAGATGAGCTTGTTTCTTCTGGATCATGAGCAGTTCATTTCTTTCTCCACACTTTGTCCTGTCTGTCACTTTGGTATGGCTCATTAGGAGCTTATCAGTCTAGAAAATGTTGCTCCAAAGCTTTTGCAGCTCTTTTGTGTACTTCTTTGCAAATTCTAATCTGGCCTTCTAATGCTTACTGTTAATGAGTGGTTTGTATCTTTTGATCTAGCTAGCCCATATATTTTTTCTTCGGAGGTTGGTGCTAATGTGACTGGATGTTGCTCCTGGATTTTTCTTCTTCAGTCAAATAGTTTTTTTAGATCCTGGGATGTCACTACCCTCTGAGCAGGTTTTCTCCGCAGTGAGTCTCTCATCAAATTCACTAGACTAACTCCACCAAACTCCATGTGGACATGTTGCCATTTCTAATTGAAACCACTAGACAATCACGCTGTTGAGGATGGCCTGTTTATGGTGGAGGATTTCTATGGCTCCTTAATGAACTCTCATTAGCACCAACATGTCTGCTTGACAGTCATTAGAAGATGCACAGTTTATGCAGATTATATGCCCAGTTCTGCCTGCCTGCCTAGGTTAGTGAAAACATTATGGATATTTTCAACAGTGAGTCCACTCTCACTGGCAGGGGGGGGAGAGAGAGAGAGAGACAGAGAGAGAGAGAGAGAGAGAGCAAGGAGCATTTCACACATTCTACAATGAAGCAAAAGTGGTGTAAGAAAATTCTGAAACATTGTCAAACTGTATTGGGACAAATTAGACTGTGGTAGCTGCTACAGTCAAGGTAAATAATATCAAATAATCTAGGCCTATTGATTAGTTTTATTCTGTTTTACTCTTAATATGTTGCAGACACTTGTCCGAACTAAATATAACATTTTCAGTTACAGTCAGTTAATGCGCTTCGGCTTTTAGTTAGAAAAAAACATTAATGCACTACTTCAGTCTCCACTTTGACATGCATATGAGAGTAGCCAATAATTCAAACCAACTCTGAATAATATATAAAAATAAATAACAACAAATAATATTCGAGTATGTATCATCTGTTATGTCATGTGTTATCAGAATTTTATTTCATTTTCAACCGAATCGCTGAACATCTAATTCTGCCTCGCCGTTATGTCAAAAGATAAATACTTAAACTCGAGAGGTTTGATCTCCTGATTAAATACAATGTGACTGACAGTAAAAAGGCAACAGGTAGGCAGAGCTGGAGAGACAGAAGACCAACAAAAGAGATACACAAGCATGGAGTGTCAGAGAAGATGACTGTGACCTCTTCAACTCTGCAGGATGCAACAGAGCCTGCCAACACAAAACATCATGTAATTCACACTTCTTCTCTACACCTGCAAACTTCCACAAGATGCGGAACATATACGGAACATGTCAGGTTGACTGTGAAGGAAATGTGTATTAGCTGAAGCACAGAATGTGTCTGTTTTATGTAACAGTGCAGCCATGTGTCTTGGCTGAACATTTCTCAGCGTTGCATCATCATTGAAGAGCAGGGGAAGTGGATATAGGATAGATACTACAATGTTTACACAAACTTCAGCACCAGCTTTTATTTAAAGGGGATGATTGAAAATGCCCATACACCTATGTCTCGATATTACATTTCAGAATCTTCGGTGCATTCGTCCTCCTCAGTCACAGCACAGGCAATTTCAGCTGTGAAATAGACTGAAGACTGATCCATTTTGCGACAGACACTGCCACAGAGAGAAAGAGACGAGCATTGGCGGAACAATGTGTACTAATCCACACTGAGACAGAGGATGCACTGTACGTGTGTGTCTGTGTGCACTCGTGTGAATGTGTGTGTAGCGTGGGCTAGTGGGGGGTGGGGTATTATTGTATAATGGCAGATTTAGTCCCTATATAGAACATAACACAATCTTCCCAAAACTGGTGGAGGGTATAGGCCGTGCAACTTCAGAAAAAAGAGCCTTTATATAACAAAGGCCTTGTAGCTGTGGAGCTGCACCTGACTGCCTTCGACAAAAATGCACTGCTACTGTAAACACAGACAAGTAGATCAGCCCCAGTCACTGTCATGGGTCAGTGCAGGTCACTCATGCAGGATTATTAATATTAAAATGTGAAATGTCATGAGATGCCATGAGGCCACACTGCAGCCATCACTGGTCAGAGGTGAGCACATGGAGCTGATGCAGGGCTGCCATGGAGATATCTTTGAACTACTGTATCCCAGGGATAGTACAGGGGGGGGGGGGGGGGGGGTACCATCCTGACTGCGGCACCACCATAACAAAGAGACAAGGATCCACGGAGCTCTGCATGAGACCCCCGCCCTCCCCCTCCTCCTCCTCCTCCTCCCATCACCCCTCACACGCCCACTTCCCTCCATCATTAAGATGGGAAACACCGCGCACCATCATCCGCCACGCAGTGGACACACAGGCCCGTACTCTCCCGCAGCACCGTCCGGATAACACAATCAAACACCACATGGATGTTCATCATTCATTCACAAGCACGGGGCGCAGGATGGCGCAACGCGAGGATACAGCCACGATCGCGCGATGACACACGACGGATGTGGTTTTCAATGGTACTCACCGTTCAGCTGCGTCCCGATCCTGTGGCTGAGCGTGTGTCAGAGTGTGTGTGACAGTCAGGAGTGTGTGACGGTGAGAAATGTCTCCACCTTTCTCTGTGAACCAGGCAGACTGGTGCCCACACTCGCACAGCTCCCGCCCCCCTGGACCACCGCCGCAGCCAATCAGAAGCGAGGGAAGAAAAAAAATCGGAATCCGCAGCAGGCAGCTGGTGATGCCTTCACGGGCCACCACAAAAAAAACGAGAGTTTTCACTTTATTTGTTTTTTTTCGATTTGTGGAATCCATTTTAGCAAAGCCAAGGGATGACAAGCCCAAATCAGGACCGTTCCAACATGGACTCAAGGAAGTTACATCAGGTGACACAAAACTGGGCGTCACAATGATTAAACACAAGAATACCCATAGTCATTGATGTCATTATTAAACAATCATCCATAACCTGCCACCAGGCACCATAGGAAGCCATCGCCTGACTCAAACCTCTTGTTTTGAGCAACGTTCCCTCTTCCAAGGAGGTTTTCACTTGCATCTGTGTTTTGTCATTATTAAACAAATCTGCTGAACCAATCTGCCTCACACAGGAGGAATGAGGCACGAGCCAGGATGGAACTCATTACAAGGTTGTCATAGTTGTCACACATTTGTGTCAATGATAAATGTTCTGTAGGTATATAGCACTTTTCTAGTCTTGATCACTCAAAGTGTTTTTGATCCACTCACACAAAGCCATTAGGGGCAATTTTGGGATTCAGTATCTTGCCCATGGACACTTGGGAATGGAACCACCCTCTGGTTGGTGGACGACACACTCTACCTCCTGAACCACATCCTCCCTGTGCTTTAGTGTGGATGCAGGAATCTTTTTTAAATCACTTTCCTTCACATTGCAAGACTCTTTTTGACCATGTTGTTAAATTCATCTTCATCTGGATGTGACCAGCACATGTGACTATCAATTGTTATTAGCCATACATGATCACAAACAGTTACTTCAGTTACACAAACATCATTACTGTCTAGTCTAATCTTAAAATGCCTCCCTTATCATAGACAATGTAGAATACATAATCCTAATCAAAAAAAATATACAATCAAAGTTCCATAAATAATCAGATTCACTTTTTGTTCCAATAAAATTACGTTTCTGCTTCCCCGCTTTGTGTTTATTTGTTAGAATAATAATCTCATGTGGACCACCCAGAGCTGAGGATGGTATATCTTAATAAACAAATCTTGATATTTGACTTTGTGTGAGTACATTTTCTTGACAATCGCATTCATGGTTGGACAATTTCTTTTTATGGTGAATTGAAGCATTTAAAAGAAAGACAGGCCTGGATACCTGACTGACTGGCTGTCGGACCGGATGTCTCAGATGCTCTCTGATGAAGCTAGCTAGCCAGATGACTGACTGGCTGCTGGAGAGGCAGAGGTTTCTATAGGATTATAGGGGATTATGGCTCCCATTTGATTTGGTGGGGGGTTTTGTAATCTCTCAAATATCACAAACTGTGTGCACACAAGCACAAAAACACAGTAAACAAATACACATGCCGAAATGACAGATGTCCTCTTTTTATATATTTAAAACATTAATCTTCTCCATGCTTCTGTTTTTTTTTTTTTTTTTATCAGATGTTCAGTCCTAACAAGCAAACTAACCATGATACAACCGCAACATAAGAATGCATGTCTTTTTGTGAGGGTATTTTGCAACAGCATTTTGACACATCCCATCTGATCCACTTGATGCTGGATGCTCTTTGACTGAGGATAATCTATTAGTCAGAAAATGTCTGGATGAATTGGGACCAGACTTTCTCTGGACTTTTCCTTCTACTTTTGAACAACGTAGCAGGAGATTCTCTGGGTCAGAGAGTTCAGGTGGGGGGCTGTTATAGGTGGATGCCGGACATAACGTATTAATTCTGCTGCATCGACACTGGCATCATCCCTTATTTTTGTAAATTACAGTGACTGATCTGTTGAGCATGTTTATACTGTTTTTTTGTGTGTAAATTATCTAAGGCATGACATTTTACTCCCACATCATGTCTCGGTCAATGGCTGGTCTAATTTGCCATATGTACAACTGTGGGTATAAGCTGCCATTGGTTGGCAGTATTCTCCTCCCCTTCTGCTTCCCCTTACATTTTCAAAATCCCCTTCGCTTTGAGAAAAAACAAGAGCAACCTCTGTGCTACAATCTATACACTGAATGCAGCAAAGTGTGATTTGAATTATGAATACAATCGCACAGTCAACATCATGTTTTTGCTGTTTTTGTTGTTTTGTTTGCAGGGAAGTAGCCATGGACTCACAGCACTCACACATGAACCTGGTGTGTGCTCATCTCTTTGTGAAGTGTATTCCCCATGTAGATTAGTATTGCATGGACAGCTAGCATGGCACATATAGCACGAAAGCTATGTTGTGTGTCCTTAGCAGGAAACTGATCGTTGTTATGACGATTGTGCCAGGATCAAGCATCAGGGATGCCCACCATAAAGTGTGATTGCTTAGCACCCCCCTAGATGACTGTGATAGGTTCATGCCAGTAGCAGAGAGATAAGGATTACAGCCCATTCTCCAGCGATGACACAGAGCTGCGGGGACAGGTGTGGCTGTGCGAGACGACTTGAGTATTTTACCCGCAAGTACTCACAATTATACAGTCTGCTGTAAACTGTACCATCTGCTCTGTGATATAACTGGCAGCACAATGGCTCGCTGCAGTTCAGTACCAGGTGCACTTTTTTCCTTTCTTCCTAATAATCTAAGGGAATTACACAAAGCAATTTAACTATCCATTTATTCATTTATTATTTTCTTTGTTTATTCAATGTCGGACCTGTTGATAATCTATAATATGTACCATCTGATTTGGTTTAGTATGATTTTTAGTGTTGTGTTGTTTTTTGTGTGTTAATTGTTTTTGGCGGTTCTTTGGTGATATATCTTAGGCCTCTGTTGTCTCAGTCTGAGATAATGGGACATATTTCCTTATAAAATGAAAAATGTTTAAGATGGTGCCAACTCTGTGACGCAACTGTGGGCTTCAACCCAGTTCCAGTGCAAATAAAATGAATGGCATTACACCGTAGCCCCCTTTGCCCAGTTATATAGTCACTAACTTGGTACAGAGTACAGTGGGTTTATCAGAGTTGTGTCCCCCTAAATAACGAGCTGGAAGAGACTGGAGTTTTGGGTAACTGCAGATTTAGTGATCATTCTCTATGTGTCTATTTATGTCCGAGCAACACATTTACATTATCTACTGTTCATATACAAATACTGGTTGATGCTCCTTTAATATTGTAATGCATCTGTTTGAATAGAGTTTTGGTCAGCTCACTTTAAATTATTTTCACCAAAAATACTGAAGAATATTTTTTGTTAGTAATATTACATTTTTTCTCATTTGAATATTTGAGGATTGAGAACTCTTCTTCACTTGCGCAGGTCTCTTTTGAAGAAGTCATATTCAAATCTAAGGAGACTTTCAGATCAAATAAAAGTTCAATCACAATGCAAACAAACCCTTTGACCCGATTGAAAATAAGCATAAACCTGTTGTAAGCTGTTCATCTCATCTGTCCTATAAGCTGAGTTGTTTCTCTGCAGCAGCGGATCTTGATGACTCAGAGGGCGTGGCTGCAAGTACGTTACCGTCATCAGGTTCATGCAGAGGAGGAGTCAGAGCTGCTTTCTTTTCATTTACACGCTGCTTCACTGCCTGTCCACTCCTCCATTTATCTTCCCATCACCCCCCTGTCCTCTTCTTCCATCCCATATTCTCATCACAGTGTTACATAATACTGTGCCGCCACCATCTCTCTCTCTCTCTCTCTCTCTCTCTCTATCATCACATCTCCATTCCTGTCTAACTCAAACTCAGTCTGTCCATCTCTTCTCTTTCAGTGCATCATTCTTCCATCTCGTTCTTTTCCATCCTTCCAGTCATTATACCCTCTCCAGAAGTCCTCCCTCTGCCCCCTCAGTAACATCTAAAGAGATGGCACAGAATTCAAATTTAATTAGTCACTCTACTTCAGATGCTGACAATTACATAAAAAAGGCTCTCACTGATATCATTACACTGTAGTATTACAGTCTGTCATTCAAATGCATACATTCTAACATGTATACCTCATTCTTTACTCGTCATTAAACTTGCTTGCACAGTACCAACAAAATCCACACACATACCAGATATACACACATACACAAAAAGGTAGTGTCAACAGCTATGTGCATAGCTCTGTGAGACTGCTAAGGCACAGTGGGTCATTAAGCTAAATGTTAAGATTGACATATGTTAACATGCTCATAAATGCAATGCTAACATGCTGAGGTTAGGTGGGTGAAGAGTTACCGGGTTATCAACTTAATCAGTTCCTTCATTTATTATTCCTGGTGGAAAACCGCTCCACAACATTCAAATAATAAACCAGTGCAATGCAAAAAAACATGCACTGCAGTTGTCCATGCCAGCCAGTGCAGTTTCAGTCTAGATAAGTTGTTTTCAAAAACTCATATGAAGTCACCAGGACCTTTGACTTTTACAAATCTAATCAGTTGAGTATAAATTTGAGCCAAAATTTGAAAATATTATTCGATTTTCATGGGTTTTTGTGAGAGTGATCTTCGACCTCCAAATTCTAATCAGTTCATCCTTAAGTCCAAGTGCAAGATGCACAAACATTCATTCTGGGTGTTCCTGATTACATACACAACACAACAATCTGGTCTAGTGAAGTTACCAAACTTAATTTGTTCAGATACAAATTGAGCAGGTCATGCATGGGGGACAACAGAGTTTCTACCTCTATTAAACTTAATGTATAACAGGCTGCTCTATATCTCTTGCCTGAAGGAAAGGTTTCAAACTCTGTCAAACATAGACCTGACTTTAGAGGACCAGTTGCTCAAAGACAACTGTCAGGGGGTTTGTACAAGCCGTGTTAGCCACCTTCACAATATGACTTTTACTTAGTTTTAGCATGCTGACATTTGCTAATTAGCTGTAAAAACAGAGTAAAGATGGTAGGAATATGTTTACATTAGCAGATATTTAGTTATCAATCAAAGTATAGAACACAACTCTTTTTTCATGGATGAGGTATGTGGATTTGGAAAGTAATGAGCCTCCCAGACCCCTGTGGCTCGCTCCTCGAGGGCACTATTAGTATAACACACCAAGATGGATTACACAATCAAAGGACGCAGGTTTGACATGTAAAGGAATCCATTGAACAAAATGACGGCAGATAAGGAAAGTGACATAATCAGAAGTTTCTTTTATATCATTCTCTAAGTGTACTAGTATGTGTGTAGTATGACTGTCCTTGAATCACAGTTTACTTGCTCAATGCACCATGCCATTGAGCACCACCATACACATGAATACAAATTCTCTTCATGTATCATGCATTGAAAAAATGAATCTATGTCTGATTCAAATTAACATTGACTGATGGAGTAGACTCACTGTCAATAATGGTATCTTGCATTCATACCATCATTGTAAATACTACGGATGTCACAAGTTGTATTAGTACCAAATATTTGATTGTGTGATGAATTCAAATGAATATTCAGTGGGTTTGTTCAAGAGTGGGCCATGTTTGCATCATTCAGATTAGATTTGTTGTGCGATTACATACTGTGAGAGGTGATGTATGGATGTCAACTGTGGACTCTAATGGTGTTCAACACTATGATTTCTTGGCATTGCCCAGTTGACGCCTTGCACTGTCCTGCTTCGCCTGTTCAATCCAACATCTCTCTCTCTCTCTCTCTCTCTCTCTCTCTCTCTCTCTCTCTGACAGATATGTGGAGGGAAACAAGACCTACAACAAGTGAGGGAAAGAGAATATTCTGAATCATCTAAGAGTGAATATAAATACAAATAAAACTACTATAACTATCAATATCATCAAAATATAAGGTGAATCTAGTGTTCACTTATTCAGCTCTGTTTTCAGAAATATGTTTTCGGAATCATTTTTGATTTTGATTATGGTTATGATGGTTAAGATGAGTACCACCTCTGCACACATAATGGTACAGACCTTTGTTGAGAGGTATGTAAGGTTTATCCTGCCTTTTCCAACAAAATACATATTTTGTACAAGGATCTCTTTCTCGTCAAATGTATCTTGTTTTTGTCCACTGGAATTGGAAAGTTGTGTTCAGCTGAATCCCACTTGCCATCTTCCCTATTGCTACACCAACTATACGATAGAGAACACATCAGTCCACATGTCCATTGATGCCTGGTGGACACACCTTCTAAAGTTGCTCCTCCCTCACTCCCCTCTTTGACTTTTGCTGGGAGAGATCTGATGACCTAAATAAGGAGAGAACCCCTGCAGAGCTGAGGCTTAGCCGAGGGACTGACACACTAATACTCTGGATATGCCATGCTATACCACTAAAACTCAAACTTTAACACTTTCACTCTGTCAGGCAGGCAGCAGCAAACACACTATTCCTCATCTCAGTCTCTATCCATTTAACTCATTCTAATCATGAGAGAAAGAACTTGTGCTGTTTCTATGAGCAAGTGCCAACAGCTTATATGAAATTCAATGATTGAGAGTTAGCAGTGGATGACTGGCAGAACTGAATTGGGGGTGGGGAGGGAGAAGGCTGGGAGAAAGCAGATTTAGAAGAGTTTTAAGGTTCTGGGAGGATTTGGGGCAAAGCTGCACAGGGGGTGTCTGGGTTAGAGATGGAGAGATGGGGGTATGGGGAACGGAGGAGAGTCAGGCACGGGTGAGGAAGGAAGGGTGAGGCAGGTAGTGCTGCTCCTGACCATTGACATTTATCCCCTGGTTTCTGACATTTCTGCCTTCACTGATACAGCATATACAAATGAAAAGCAAAACACACCCCCTGTGATGCTCATGTCCATGTCTATCTTGTAAAAATACAAAAGGTCATGTGAGTTTGTGATGTTCTGGAGCCTGATGGTTGTTTGTGATTCTTCCCTATAAAGACAAGGGAGGATATTTCATACACAGCTTATACAATTTATTCTGTATGTGATTCAGTAGAACTCCATGTACCTCTCAGTGGGTTTACAACACTGTCACCTTTCAGTGGTATCTATGTTTAGAGCATGTATGTTAATGGCATTCTTACAGCACTGAGTGAATTATGAATCCATTTTTTCCTAATATTTATTTACAATCTTGATATCAATAAGCACAAATGTACAAGATCATAATAGAATCAAAGATTGCAGATATTTTGTTAAATTAAGAGATTACATAAAAAAAAGTGTTCCTGAAATGAATCAGATCATGTTGATGATGGCGTACAACCACCAACAACCAAAGGAGGCTGAAGGAGGACGAGTATCTTGGGGAATTTTACTGGAATCAAGTGCCTGAACAGGAATCAGGAATTCTCCATCCACTGCAGTTTTGAAAACCTTTTGATTCACAAGTGTCTTTACATAGCCTACTTTAAATACTATCATTGTATTTTATAATCCAAGTGCTACAAAAACAGGTCAACTGGATTTGAAGTCCTGTTTTTTACATTTGTCACATTACACCATGACCAGGACGACTGAGAAACGTCAAAGACATTGAATTTTATTCTATTTTATTTATATTATTTTTCACCATTTACTTTTTTATACAGGTCTATTCTTTTTATTTGTTTTACTTCTACTATTTTTAATCACTTTTATTTTGCTTGAATGTTTTTTAAACTGTGCTTTTTTTTATCAATTATCATTATTATTATAACTACTACAACCTTTATCATTATCATTAACAAGCTGATTAATTCCAGTTGAGTGTGGTTAGACTTGTAGGGACATATACCCCAAAAGGGTTGACGAAAGGATTCGATTTCTTCAAGATGATTATGTGGATTCATAATTTTTCTAGCACTTGCTCCATGTAATAAAAACATTTGCAAGGCACCACCATACCTACAGTGTAGATTCTGCAGTATAAACTGGTCTAAAGACCCTCAAATCTGCCACATACTGGGTCTCAGTCTCATCCGCTCTGCTGTCTGAATGTGCTCAGCATGCTACCACACTGACTTCAGGAACAAAGAGCTTTTCAAGTGCAGCTATGACCTTCACAAATGTCATACCTTGTTCCGTAAAAGAGTAGAACAGCCCTTGTCCCTGCAGGCCCAGGCAATTTCTTGAAAAATTCATGTTGCCTTGTATCTGACCATATGTCTCCTCTTGTGTAGATCACTAGCATGTGGTTGTCAAGTGTTTTCTGGCTCTGTTCAAACTGACCAACATGAGAAAGCAAGAGAAGAGGGTGATCTTCATCATCAGTTAGTGATGTTGGTGAGTTGTAGCACAGGAGACGAGTGAACTCCTTACTCCATAATAGTTGAGTCAATTTGATTACCCACTAGTTATAGGACACACCACTCAGCATGAATGTTTTACAGGAGCTGGATGTTGAACTCAAAGATGGCGGCCACTCACTGGACGAGAATTGATTGAAGAAACCCCAGACGGACAGAAATCTTCCTTTAGTTTGATGTGCCGATGTTCTGAGGGGTCCGAAAAATGAAACTTTATTTTCCAGGCTCTAATAATAAATGTAAAGCCTCCATAATAGATTAATAACGTATCCTGATTCAGGTTTGAGGAGTCGTGTCAGCAGTAGCTCCACTGTGGTGATCCATGTTCACTGTAATACCAGTGGCCTCTGGTGGAAATGGCATCAAGCTCGGGAGGCGACGCTGTGTACAGCTCTCATACATCATCCGAGGAATTCACTCCACCACACTACCTGTTACTCTCTCCTTCGTGCTCCATTACTCCACACTGTATCTACACTTCACAGTGTTACAGAGACATCTGTTGGCGAGGGAGCGTATTGTGTTTTATTGTCAGGTATATTGTATTTGTATTGTATTTAACAACAAACATGGTTTAGTTGTATTACATAAGCAATTATTTTATGTCACAAAGATGTTATTGAATAGATTTAACTATAGTAACTACATTAAAACAACAAATGTATTGATCACCATAAATATCTCCATTATACAATAATTTAAATTACTAATTTGTATTCACATTTTATGCTTCATTAGGCCAAGTAACACTTTTGTATAGACGTATTCTGAGGTAAACATCTGCAAAGGTTGTGTGTTGCTTTGCGTTAGCGCCCCACTAGTTCTTCTTGTGAGTTCAAATCATCACATTCCTGTTGCTGCTGTAAAAACAGAACAACACAATCTGTCAGTGAGACAGCACACAGTCATAGTATGGATATACAGCACCAGCTAGTGGACAGTTTTCTGTATTGCAACCTTCACACAGTTTTGATCTTTTAAGTCCCTCTATATAATAAATATTTCAAAACTCTTCACTATAATGTTGTAATGTAGGATAATTTTTAATGTTTATTCATATAGATTATTATAGTTATTTATACATATATTATTTAATACAATCACTCAAAGTCATGTAAACTCGTTCATGTTTTACTACTAATAAAGGGGGAGTTGTTACAAATGTTTTGCATGTCATGCTGAAATAGTGATAAAATCACTGTTGCATTTAGTAAAAAGCACATCAACTTCCTCGTTACTTTCCAAAGTAACTTACAAACCAAACTGTTAGTACCAATTACATGGATCACACACAAACAATTACACTTCTTTGAAAAAGTTTTTTACAGACATTTCTTGAAGTAACAAGATCAGTGCAGGTAAATACAAGTTTGAGTTTCTTAGTCTCTGACAGTTTTGGCCTCTGTGTTGAGATTGAGCAGTAACACTGTGATGAACTGACATCTTCATGAGCTTGCTCGGCAAACAAATTTTCTTTATTACATTGTTGGTGAACTTGATCATGCAGCTTTCCGCACACTCACTGGAAGGAATTGTATTCATCCATAACATTGATGTTTAATTATCAATGCCCAATAAATAATTTCCAGCTAACTATCTCAACTACATTGATGTATGTTGTATTTGACCCTGTCAGTGGAACAACTTGTTATAACACAGATTCAGCCATTACTAATTGAAGCTGCAGAAGGAAATGAGGACATTTAGACATTAATAGGCCTAATATGCAAAAAAAAAAAATCCTCTTTCATGTGATTAATGAAGTGCCCGACTTGCACAACACAGTACTCAGTCGCCTCAGGACAGTGGTGAGATGAAATACTTAGGTGCTTATATTTTATGCAATAAAGTCCACTGGCTCCCAATGAAGAGGTTGAGTGCCCAGAGTCACAGGTTGAAAATAGAGGTTCTGAGATGATTTATGGAATTTATTTTAAATTACTGTTATTTGTAAAACACAGTATTTTCATACGTAACCTGTTGTTTTAGGTGAATACTTCATTTGCAAATGAAGTACTAACTCCAGCTGTTATATATAAGTGTATAGTGGGGTAAAAAATGTAATACAACTGGTTATAAAAATTGGTAAAAAACAAAGTTCCAGGATCTTAACATTGTTCTAAAGCGCAGTAAACCATACAATACAGTACTTGAGTAAGTTTGTATAGTAACTTTAAATCATTTATCAGGTACAAAACATCAGTCTGGCTCTATAAGGGGTATTAAAAAATCATTTTTCAGAGACTTTCTACAAAAATAAACACAGGACATTCCTGGCCTCACAGCATCTTAGTCTAGCTTTCTTTCATCATCCCATTCATTCTGGTTTCCTCTTTCACCCCATGTTTGTATGACTAAGCCTCTGGGTGATGCAGGGCTCATTGTTGGACAAGTTGTAGCTCTCCGTTTTCAGCATCTCTGCACTCTTCACGTAGCTTTTATGCGAGCAGAGAGCAAATTGCCAATGAAGGAGACCTCCTTCAAACATACACGCAGACGGACGTGACAAATGTAAAATTTCCTTCTGTCTGGACAGGGAAACGTATGAATGTGTCTGCCATTGTATGTACACCCACATGCACTTTAGAGAGAGAAAGAGAGAACACTATAACAGTAACTTCAAAGAATCTAAGTGAATCAGTGCAAGAAAAACACAAACACGGGAAATGATTTTTTCCTTTTTTGTGTGTGACACTTGATAAAACACATCAGACTCTTACACAAAGTAGTGGTGTGTGTGAGTATCTGTGTCTTGAAGTAAAAACTGTATTCGTCAAACAACACAGGGACAAGAAAATAACTGGTCAAACTTCATGAGAGTAACTGTTGTCTTCATGTGAGCTTACATTTAAAATGTCAGAGTCACTACATCAGTTCAATAAATATGATATATAATATATTTTATATCCCTATTGATGCCATTTGTTAAAAAAATGTAAACATCGCAATACTCTAAGTCTTCTATTTGAGATCATATATTTTGTGTGTGTGTGTGTGTATATCTTATAGTATAATATAATAGTATATAGTATAATGAAGGAACAAACATTTGGATCTTGATCTACAGACAAGACCTACATCATATGATATGAGGGTCAAAACTGGTTTGAGATGAACTAGGCAGAGCAAAGCTACCTGCTGCTATACAGTATGTACATTCATCCATCCATCCATTCATCCATTCATTCGTTCATCCATTCATCTATCCCCTCATCCCTCATTTATACAGCTCAGCACACATAGGTCTATGCATGTTGTTGGTTGCTGGCAACAGCAAAAAAAGAAAACTATCAAAAGAAAAATAACACTTCAAAATTCAAACTTGGGCAAATGAAGTGAATTGAAAATGTTGTAACTGTGTTCAGATCTGCAGGCTGCTGCTAGTTTGGCTCACTGACTTCACAGTTTGCTTCAATAAAGGGTTTCGACCTCCTGACCCTAGGTGCATGCACACACACACACATTTGTACTTCTAGCTTAGTGAGGACACTTATTAACATAATATATTCCCTAGCCCCTTACCCAACCTTAACCATCCAAAGCATTCACCCTCAAACAGCCTACTGAAAAAGTGAGGACTGGTCAAAATGTCCTCACTCTGTAGGGTCTATGCTTAAAATGGTTCTCACAAAGATATAAGTACAGGAACACAGACACACACACACAGAGCGAGAGAGAAGCAGAGTAACCAAGACTACAGAGGTCTGTAATGATTTCATCATGTAGCAGGATATCCTACCACCACTATATAAACACTCAGAAAGGGTCTAGAGGTCTCCCCTTACTTCCCCCAAGAAACCATAAACGTCTCCCTCTGCTCT
The DNA here is from genome assembly GCF_024713975.1 of Paralichthys olivaceus. Lineage (NCBI taxonomy): Eukaryota > Metazoa > Chordata > Actinopteri > Pleuronectiformes > Paralichthyidae > Paralichthys > Paralichthys olivaceus. The sequence goes on along the minus strand of NC_091108.1, from coordinate 20,321,308 downwards.
CGATCCCTCTCTCCAACATTCACCCTCATATCCTTTAACCTATGAACCCAGGGATTTGGGGTTGTTTGAATTTCAGATGTGACAAGCATCATTTCTGTCTGGCACCTTTGCTCCTTTACCTTTAAGGGATAGTTCACCAAAAAAAACTCATTATCTACTCAGCACTATGTCGATTGAGGGGTGGGTGAAGTGTTTGAGTCCACAAAACACTTCTGTAGTCTCAGGGGTAAACAGCGTTGCAGCCAAATCCAATTGAAGTACTTTTGATTGATTTTTAACTATAATATTTTACTATTTACCATACTGCTCGTGTGGTGTCATCCAAGCCCCAGCATTCATATTCGTCTCAAAATGGTATCATTTTAAGTGTAAAAGTCCACAACCAGAATTAATGATACTACCGTGCCCTTGGGCGAGAGCTTGTGTAGCCTGGTCTGATGAAACTGCATTTCTGCTGAGGCTGCAGATAACTGGCAGGGTGGTGATGCTCCATGTCACAGAGTCTTAAACTGGTTTAATGAACATGTGTGTGTGTGTGTGTATGCATATGTGTGTGGAAAACAGACTTGTTGCATGTCTGGATCAGATAGTACTACTTTAAGGATTAGGTTTATATTGGCCAGCAGTGTGAATAAATTACAGAGTGGTCCCATTCCCTCCTCTCTTGTCTTCCACTCTGCCAGACTGACAGGGCCTCACACACTTCCTCTGTGTGGGTGCCTGTCCCATTTGGCCTAACACCTTCTGACAGAGGCAGGATATTGATGTCAGTTTCATTCTCAATGATATAAGCTGACATGATCAATTTCTGAACTCTATTTTTATTTCTTACTAAGTCTTGTGACTGTTTATAATGAGAATGTATTAAATAATCTTTGGCTTCTCAATTAAACCAATGTGAATAATGTGAAGATTCCCTCTGGGATCGTGGATAAACTGCAGACAGTAATTAATTACAGAAGAGTTTGGGTGCCCAACAAGCAGCTCTCACATTGTGGCTGAGACAATGTAACACAAGCAAGTTTTGTGGGGAGGGGGAGACAATATCTAAGAAGCTGAAATTTCTTTCAGAGGGAGAAATGTGACAGATGCTTGTTGTGGAGCGAATAGACAATGACAAAGTAAAATAGTTCCCAAGTGTCAGTTTGTCTCAAAGAACTGTCACTGTTCCACAACTGTTCCTACTTCTCTCTCCCCTCATCTCTTCTCTCTTCCCCATTTCTCTCCTCTCAACCCAACCGGTCGAGGCAGACCCCCCTTTCCCCCCATTTTTTTCTCTCTGGCTAAACAACAGATATAACAAGAATAGCCAGATATGCTATTCATTGCATATTCTCATTATGTTACTCAAAAATGAATTTCCAGCCTGAGGCCTATGAACTGAGAAAGGGGCCCCTGAGACAGTAACACAATTTTGTGACAGCCCCCTTTAATTCTAGGATTAAATCCCGGATGTCCACACTACTCTTTATTTTGAAGACTCAGGGGCCTCATTAAAGTCTAGGTTGGGCAGAAAATAAGAGGTTTGGAAGACGTAGACACTCACAACCTCTTGCTGATCAGATATTTTCGGTCGCGACGCCTCACTGATCTGTCATTCTCCCATCACATGACCCCCTTCCTGGGCATCAGCCTCTGCTACCAGTGTAGAATGCAACACGGATAATCAATTACAAGTGATGCGGATCCTGTTGTCTTTGCTAACATCTGTTTTGCAGTTAAATTCTGCATTTTACAATGATACAACTGCTTGAATGCATAGAGTTCTCATTTGAATGCAAACGAAAATGCACTAGTGAGGATTTAGCCTAAATGCTTGTGCATGATGGTGATGGGGTTTGCACTTAAACATTTTACTTTTAGAATTAGTTATGTGTAAGGACAGTGTGCCCCTTGTTTAAAATTCAGTCGTTTGAAGATTGGAATGATGTGCCAGGTCCACTGAAACACACCTGAAGGTAGCAGATTGGTCCATGTGGATTCATGTTGTTACAGTCGACTGACCCAGAGTCAGGTTGGAGCATGAGCTAAGAGATCGTTCACATTTTTGAGAGCAGTTTAGAGACAAACTTCTTATCATTTTGGTGAGTTCTCTGATGCAGAAAGACCCAAGACTCTATTTCTGCCCCACTAAAAAACGTAATGCCATTGTTTGTGTACCACCCAATCAAAAGACCAGACGTTTACCTCCATTACCTCGCCATGTTTACCTCCACAGTCGGCCCAGAATAACCTGTCACTCAGCAGCTACTATTCATCCGTTTCCTCCAATAGCGTGACTCTGCTGTGCAAGGGGGTGGGGGGTGGGAGCTGGATTAAAACAGGATAGGATGAGGAAAACAAGATGTGACAGAGAGGAGGGTTTCACAAAAGACAGGAAACACAGAGACATGTCAGCGAGAGCAGGAGACAGAGATGGATGGAGAGATATAGGGACGAGGGCTGAGAGGGGGAGAGAATTAAGTAAAGCGAAATGTAAGTGGAGAGGGTGAATGAGACTGACAAAAAAAGGGGGAGAATATAAAAGAAGAGGAAGGAAACTGAAAGGCTAAAGCAAGAAGGAAGAAAGTACAGATGGTGGATTACAGAGAGAAATAAAGAAAGAAGGAATGAAGACAAAAATTATCCCCTCTTTTAGCTTTGAAGTCTACTTTTAGACATAAAGTGGTTTGTTGTGATTATGATATAACTTGATAAAACAGTGGCGGCTCGCTGTGCGTGTCGCGGCAGATGGAGTGAGGAAATTTCTCTGATAACAAGCGTGACTCAAAGTTTCTGGTTTTTAACAGTTTGTCAGCAGATTGACAGACATGACTTTGATCTGTGCTTTTGATTCTTATAGCATCCAGAGCTGAAGACAAACTAAAAAGCATTGGATTTATCTCATTATTGAAAATGTATTGGGCGTTAATAAACATATAACATTAATAGATTTACCATGTAGAGAATTCCAGAAGATCAAAATAAGACGTTAATGTTATTTAGTGTTGTGTAAATTGACAATGTGCGCTTCGAGATAAGTTGAAAAGCCAGACATTTTGATTTCTACATTCTAAAGCCATTTACTCATCTTAAAAATTTAAAATTAAAAGGAGAACTGTGGTTTCCAACCAAGAAGTCAGGACATCCCTGAGGGTCACAGGATACTGTTGAAGGATCAAGAGATAATAAAAGTTGCACTATTCAAATATTTTCATTTTAACAATTGGGACAAAATGATGTTGTGGAATGTACAAAGTAACATTTAACATTTATAACTACATTCAGAATATGGTAATGTTTTTTTCCCAATCTTTTCTTTCAGATCCTAGTTTTTTTTATGATTGAATAATTAATGTTTGTACAAAGAGGTCTTTAAAGTCCTAAACATACAGTATTCAACCTGAGACCAGCTATTACAAACAGACATGGCTTCACAAACCAAAAATGTTGAAAAATGTAAAGGACTAAAGCCAAACCTCAGATTGCTACCAGTGGCCATCAAATAAAGTGTAAAGCTACAAGGACACAGCATTGAAGCTGTGAGTTCATCTCTGGTGTGTGGAGTTTTACTTGAAACAATTAGTGTTTTGCATAATTCAGGCATACAGGGCCAATATACTTATGCATTAAACAGATTTCTTTTACAATTAAAACACTGGCTGAAGGGTCATAAATCTGGTGGGGGATGAGGTAATGGGGGTATAGGACAATTTTACAAATATTGTTTGTTGTTTTTGTGAAACATTGGGTGCCTTAACATCTTATCAAATACCAGCTATTTAAATATAACACATTTTTCATCAAATAATCTACTTTTTGAATTTTAAATTGTAATTTTTAAAGGTAGTGTAAAGTGAAAAGTACCTATTTGCCTTTCAAGGGTCAGAGCAGAACCATTTAAAACAAAGTAGGTCACGTGACTCATAAAGCTTTTAAATAGTTACAAGTGGTTGATTCGGATCCATTGTTTGCCGCAGGGTGCAGCTTGATTTAATACCAGCAGACAACTCCAGGTCTCATTCAGTACTGAACTGAATGACTGAAGTATGGACAATCAGGTCCAGTTGTTCTCAGTTCAATTTGATAACCGTTAACTGGAAGTCCCAGAATCTTTTTCCAGAAATTTAGAATTTAATTATGAATTATTTAGTATGGAAGGAAGAAACATTACAGTGGACTTCAGAATAGACATTATCATACTGTATGTACAATCTAGTTTTTTAGGTTAATTCTTGGTATCATTATCTACTTAACCTCATACTATAATGTATATGATGTCAGTGCCTGATAATTATTTGCAATCAATATATTTGTCAAGACACAGACACACACACAAGCAATGGAAGGTCTCCCATTCTCTTCCTTAATTCAAAAACTGCACGCACACAAACACACATTCAATCTTTCACCAGCAACTCTCCCTGACATTTGTTTTAGATGCACTTACACACGTACACACACACACACACACACACACAAACACACACACACACACACACACACACGTACTGTGTATTACAAGCAATGAGATAAGCCAAAGAATATCGTGGTCACACTAAAAGCAAATTGTTGTGTGGTTTTACGCAACAAACAACAGTGTGTTTGTATGCTGGGATTGTTTCTGGCTGAAGAGGGAAACCAAGCCCATGGATAAACACTGCCACTGCTCACGAACGCTGACGTCAGGCTGATAAACTCGCCAACGTGTTCAGAAGATGGGAGACTCCACTGCATTTCTGTTATTAGATAATATTCACACCAAGAGTCACAGCAGTGTTTTAAAGAACGGCTAAGTGAATGTTTCAGGTTTACAGGCTGTGCACAGTATATTCTTGCTTCATCTGATCGGTGCAAACATAATCTAATCCTGTCTGATGTCTTGTGACTGATTGTTTGACCAGTGTTCATGCACACTAACAGGCTGACAGTTAAATGACCCACTATTCTCTGAAAGGAGCAGGTGTGAGTAGTGTATGAACGATATTCAAAGCTCTAAGACCTCCTTAACCTGTAGACGTTTTAAATTAATGGGGCAGCCAGACAATTTCCCCTGTCTCCAGCAATTATGCCATAAGCTATAACACTTTAAGACCATAATAGAAGTCAGGGTTTTTTTTATTTGCCCAGCCGCACCATCAATTAACCATCATTTATTTTCTAAAGGAAAATATAACTGCTTTAAACAAAAACCAAAATGCACATTTAGCTTTACTTCTTGTTGCCATGATGTTAATCAGCTGATGTGGCAGCTGCCTATGTTGATCTGAATGGATGGGCAGATGCTGTCTGAGAGGAGTGTTGTCCTAAACCCTCAAACTCTGGGAAGAGCCTGGATTAGGAGGAAGTGGAGTGGAGTTGTCTGCCACAAGCATGGCTTCATTAACCTGCTGGGGGGCCTATGGGCAAAACTTGTTGGGCCCCCATTGGCTGCAACTACACACAGCAGCATAGAAAGTGCTCTGGTTCAATAAATAGTCCGTTAATTGATTATCAAATTGAAGAAATTGCAGTTTGTAGCAGTTTTAATTATCACTTAATATTTGTTATAAAGATTATAAAGTCTATAAAATTATATATATATATAAATATATATATATATATAATTTGAGTATAAGTATATTTAAGTATTAAGTATAAGTATATAAATTATAAAGTCTTCAGTTTTAATACTTGCTTGCACTTTGAAAAACTGTTATGGGGTTCTTTTAAAATTTCAATCGAATATGTTTCAAGACAATATTTTTGTAATTATGTGGGGCCAATGATACAACAAATTTAGAAAGACTGTCACATGAGACAGAAACTGAGGTTTATTTCCCGTTATTGTATCCATCACCAGAACTCTGAGTTTATTATTGTAACCCTGATGACGAAGGTCGTGTAACTTCAAGAAAGTAGTTACTTAAAACAAACTAAATATTTTTTGTGCCTAAACTAAACCAAACTGTGACTATTACACAAATTTAACTGCAGGTAGGATTATATTGTTAGATGAAAGCGTATTCTTAAATTTAACCCTTTGGTTTGATTATTAGAATATATATATATATATATATATAAAATTATGTATCCAATTTATTTTTAATATTCAGCATAATATTGTATTATTTATTGTATAGTATTATTTATTCATTATGTATTTTACTGCTAGACTGATAAAAGTCTGACATTTCCATGTAAATGAAAAACAAGATTTTTAGTTTCAGTTACAATTCACTGGACAGATTCATAAAATCTTTTGGCTTTGCTCCACATCAGCAAAAGTTTTACATTTGCAGCTGTAGGTTTTTGCAGAATACATTTTAAAAACATGGTTAGTACTGAAAATCCTAAAAGCGCTGCTCAAAAGTTAGGGAAGACAGGGATCACTGCCTCCCCGCTCAAACAGAATGTTGCAGCTCGACAGTTTGAGCGAAGCTCATCATCCTCTTTTTGTTGTCTTTTGTTCTGGAGCTAAATACAAAACAACATATTTATGCTGTTAATTCTTTCAGTTTAAGATTTGAAACCCTGTTATATTTTCTCTCTGAGCCTAAACACACTCTGTGCCACAATTTCAGAAAAATCCTTTTCTTATAAATACAGGCGGGGGGACTGACCTATTGGATTACAGACATAAGACCCAAGAGATTTCTGACCCAGTCTCTTAACTTGTCATTCACAAAATGGCCTCTGAGAATGTTTTCATTCATGCCTTTTTGACCCCCGGTCTTTGGCTTGCCATCATTTTCACTTAACAGTCTGACATAGCACTCACCCAGAACACGTCCTTATAGACTTAAATCATGGGTGCTGGGATAGTTCAAGGATTTGCCTATAGCTTATGTATTCAGAGAATATGAAAGAGCTGATTATTGAGCATTATTCAAGGTTTCATGGCAAAAAATAGCAGCATTTACTAACCAACAGGTGAAGAAGCAAGGAGGTGAAACAAAAAATGTTGAAAATGTGTTTTTAATGTTGACAGTGTGCAGGAGTGTATCATTTTTTTGCATTCCAAAAAATAGAATTTTACCAAACCTCAGCCAATTTGCTCATGAAACTATGTTGTTGGAATATGTATGTACACAAAGAATGAACAGGTTTAGCTGTGCTGCACACACAGAGTGGATGACTAAACAAATACAAATCATTCCCCAAGCATGACCTGTTCTGTGTTCATAATGTCCCTGATGGCAAGAAAGGAAAATAACACGAGAAACACCGAGAAGCAGGAGTTTGTGCCCCTCACAGGAAAATTACTTTTTAAAGATTTTCTTTAAGTGCTTCTGTTTTATTAAGCTATGGAGAATATAACAATAAACGCATAGGCCTATAGTTTACATTTGTGGACAGATATCTCATTTGTGAACCAGAAATGTTTTTTATTCGATGCAGTAATGAAAAGACTATACATAATTTTTGTTGTTATTAAATATTCATATTAGCTCTCGTCATTATTAGGCCCACACATTATCCCCTCACAATATATACCCAGACTTGTCCCTGGGGCGGGCGGGTCCATGGCCGGCGGGGTGGGAGGCGCACAGGGGCTGCTTAAAATGGAAAGGTCGGTGCTCTCTTCAGAACAAGAAGCGAGCCTGAGGTGTGGGACGAGCTGCTCCACGGTGGACTAACAAAGACACATCTGGCTGTTGTGCCGCTCCAACATCTGGCTGCAGAGGGATGCGCAGCAGCAGCCAGCGGAGGCTGCGGGAAAATGTTTCACTCCAGTATCTCCAACAGCGTGGTGAGTGTGCTGCATATGTGGACGAAAACAACTTCAACATTTTATTTACTAGAATATATGTCCTTTAGTTTCTTTGTGTGTATTTTCACATGCAACATTGAATGAACGCGTAATATTCTCTAAACACTTACACAATTCCTACATTTTACACAAAGACTTTCTGATTGGAGAACTTTTTTAATTAATTTACATTTTAAAAGCACGTACTTGAGTTGTTTAATTTTACAGCACTTTTGAAAATACATTTCCTCGTGTCACTGATATTTAACTGCACGACAGAATTCCTCATTATTTTCGTTTAGTTGCACTGTGCTACATTTTTAGTTTCATTCAAGCACGAAAACTATTTTTTTCCAATTTATTTAAGAACACTATCCGTTCTAAAAGCACCAGTTTTATGCAATTTCATAGCATATATCATTTCCTGCTGAGGAGAGGAGGCACAGAGTCTTAGTGAAGTTGGGCCTGCAGGATGGAGACCATAGGCCTGAGCCTTAAAAGTGATAGTAACAAGGGAACAGGCTAGTAATCACTATTATTGTGGATTACAGGCTCATAGCAAACTAATGCTGACCCTCTCTGGCTAAACATAATGCAAATGGCGTCAGGGGAATCAAATTCAAAATGTGAATCCTGTTTAAATGTGTGCTTTCTATTATTTACATTATAGTTCGCTTGTTAAATGTCGGGTTAGCTGCTGTTAGCATGGACACACACACACACACACACACACACACACACACACACACCTGCACGAGCCTCACTGCACCCGTCCCGTCCTCGTCATCATGTGCACGTGCGCTGCTGTGAACGCAATCTGTCGTCATGAGGTGCAGCTGTGAGCGCGTTCAGGCCGCCGCGCCCCCGATGCCCGCGCACGTTTACCTGCCCACACACACACACACACATCATCAGAAAGAAGTGAACCGGAGCAGTGCACGGCTGTGTTCACGCGGATCTATGACGCGGGGGGGGGGTTCAAACAGTTTGGATGATTTTGAAGTTTCCCAGCAGTTCCCTGTTTTCCATGGTTGTCATGGAGACGACCGCGACGTCAGCGTCCCTGCTCATCGTTCAGTTTGCGCGTGACAGTGTGTGACAGCATGTCGGGGGACGACGGGAGGCCCGAGGCCGCGCTCACTCAGCTGCTGTGCGGACATGGCTGTGTCGACACAGTACGTGTTTCTGTCTCTGTTTCCACGTGGAGCCGTCGCGTGGGTTCTGTGGAGGTTCAGTGAAAACACCGAGCGTGGAGACTTTTAGCCTCCGTCAGCTTTAGCGCACTTCAAAGTGCCGCCAAGTAACCACAGAGGGAACTGTGTGTAGCGTGTAACTGTGTTGAAGCGACACTAAACGAGCTACAGACATTTTGAAAGTACATGTCGTTGAAAGTCTGCTTTTTACTGACGGGGTACATGACCGACACGAAGCTCTGCATTTGATGTCAGGTGTGAAAAGTGTGTCTGAAGGTTGTGGTCGCATTGTGGTCCCTCTCTTGAACCAGGGCTCCTCCGGGCCTGAGGATATCTTCGAGGAGGACTCCTACTCTCCGTCCTCCCTCTCCTCGTCCTCCTCCTCCTCCGTCCACGCCGTGTCCTCCCTGCAGGGGAAAACCCTGTGCACCTCCTGCGGCCAGGAGATAGTGGACCGGTACCTGCTCAAGGTCAGCCCGACATCATGTCAAGTAACTCCTCTGTGATTGTAGCTAACTGTGAGAAAGCTGAGGCCCTGAAATAAGCATGTTGTCTATACTTTACTGCTATTCCACTTTACTTTAGTTGTTCTGATTAATCTACATGGAGATTAACACAAGCCACAAAATGTTGTTTTCTAAACTCTTAATAAAATAAGAAAACTTTGTTGATCCCACGCTGGGATAATCAAGTTGTTTCAGTCCCAGACAATCAGGATGAGGTAAATAAGAGAAAAAAGTGTGTGTGTGTGTGTCTCTGTGTGTGTGTGTGTGTGTGTGTGCGTGTGTGCGTGCGTGCGTGTGTGTGTGTGTGTGTGTGTGTTAAACTTGCAACAAAACACCTCTCTTTAACCTGTTCCGTGTGTGGTCACTGTGTGGAGTGTGTTCCGTGTGTGCTCCGTTCACACGGATGGGTTAAATACAGAGGTCAAATTTCCCCATGTTTGCATGTTGCATGCTGTGTGTGGGACCATAAAGAGGAATCTTAACCTGTTATTTGCAGTGCAGTGGCTCAGGTTGCACAAGGATGTATACTGTATTTGTGCATAAGGAGATATTGAAATAGACTTAGCCCTATATATGCATAAACAAGCTGTTATGAGTATGTAAGCAGGTTTGGTATTCAAAATGAATGTAAAATGCCATGTGTGTGTGAAAGATGATATATATACATAATTTAGCAAATTTCACAGAGGCATACATGTGGTATTTTCTTTTATACAGATAAAGGGCAAGACAACACTATTGTATGACAGTTGTAAACCATTTTTATTATTTAAATCTTGTTTTTTTCCCCCCTCAGGTGAACAACTTGTGCTGGCATGTGCGCTGCCTCTCATGCAGTGTGTGTAAAACATCACTTGGGCGACATGTGAGCTGCTACATCAAAGATAAACAGGTCTTCTGCAAACTCGACTACTTCAGGTTAGTCACAGCTATAGCATACTTTATCTCCAGCGAATATTTGAAGTCTAATTAAATAAATGTTATAATACCTGATCATATAATCAAGGAGAATAATAGTGCAAATAGTGCACGTTAAAATATGTATTTCAGATGGTCTGTGATTAAGAAGAAGACAATCATATATATTAGAAAAATTGGTTGTCTGCAGCAAAATACAAAAAGACAAAATACAGCAGAAGAACGGAAAATCATTTTTTGTATGACAAGGTCTGCTGAAAGGGGAATCTGAGGACTGTGTCCTTCTGCTGGTCTGATTTTTAATATATTGGGTCACTGCATCCCAGGATACAAGCATCATTTCATTTAATGCTTCTCTTGGTTTTTAATGTATGAATGAGACTGTTCACCCTCACACTCCAACCATTCCTGTTCTTTTCTTCTTTAATTTTTCTTCAGGAAGTATGGGACTCGCTGTGCTCGTTGTGGCCGTAACATCCATTCTACTGACTGGGTGCGTCGGGCCCGGGGCAGCACCTTCCACCTGGCCTGTTTCTCCTGCACCTCTTGTAAGCGCCAGCTGTCCACTGGAGAGGAATGTGGGCTTCTTGAGAACAGGGTCTTCTGCAGGCCACACTATGATATTATGATGGAGAATATCAAACGTGCTAAGGACAATGGTAAGGGTGCTTAAAAAAAAATCATGAAATATTACACTAAATTGCCCTCAAAAAAGTCTGAGTATAAATTGTCAGATCATGCATATTGTTAATATTCTTATCCGACTGATGACTGTAGTGTCCACTCATAAGAGCTCCTGAGTTTAACCAGTCACTTATAGAGATGGTGTTCATGTTAAAAGTGTGAACATGCATGAAATACAGAATTTCATGTGAGGATATCTCAAAACCCCCACAGATAAAATGATGACATTTCCAGTAATTCTGTGTCCTTTTATTGCTCTTCAGTGTTCAGCTAATATGAGACATGTGCAGTCTTCTCTAATCTTCTCTACTATGAACGTGAATAGAGATTTGAAGACTCCATAGTACCATATAAAGTCAATGGATCTATATGTCTTCGATGTCACTATAGTAGACCTACAGACTTGAAAGATGCCAACAGGAGGAAGTGATATGGAACAGGACTCTTAAGTGAGACCCACAAAATGTCACAATCCAGGTAACATGTTGTGTGTCTTGTCTTAAAGAGCAACCCAATACAGAGGATGAGTTGGCAGACAAAGATGACTCCAGTAACATGCCAAGACCTGCTAAGAGGGCCAGGACCAGCTTCACTGTTGACCAGTTGCAGGTATTGCCAAATAGGGATGTGTGTGTCTGTGTGGGAGCACAGCCAAGTCCTTTTTTCCTTCTGAATATTTTAAATTGACTTTCAAGAATAATACCTGTGTCCAAAATATGAGATAAATAATATGATATGATACGTTTGCTTTACACGAACCCTTTCCCTGAGCAAATGCTACTGTACACTCTACTGTTTGGCAATTGTGGTTTTCTAATTAAATCATCATTTTATTATATATGTTAATATTACAAATATAAACTTAAGCGTCCAGTAAAATCGAGAAGTGATAGAGTCAGAAACTGAGTGGAAATTAAAAGCATCAGAGGGACAATGTATATTCTACACAGATGTTGTGCATTCTCCAATCAGGCAATGCCAACTGTGTTATATTTCACCTATGTCTTTTTATAATGATGTCACCATAGCATAATTTATAAAATGATGACAAATGATTAGTTGATCAAAATAAGTTTATATACAGCATCATATAATTTGGAACAATTGTATTATCAATATAAACTTTAGATTGTCTTTTTAGTTCTGTTGTTTGCTGAGATAACTTGGAAAATGTGTTTGTCAGATAATATTGTTGGTGACCTTGACTTTTAATCGATTAGCTCCAAAAGGTATTACCTGGAGACACCTATCGCAGTAATATTCCCACTACTACCACCACTAATGCATTGTTAGTTTGTACGCACGCACACCGACAGGAGACACAAATAACCTAATCCCGGATACCCCGGCACACAGATGTGTGTACTGAGAGTGATTGTCTGACTTAGATTTGTCAAGTTTAGATGACTCTAAATTAATATTTGTTACACTGTGGTCACTTAATGTATAAATAACCAGTGTTAGCCATTATATCAAATGTATGCGCTAGTTAAGGCTTATTCAGCTAACTGTATTTTTCTGTCCTCTACTAGCAGCTAATGTATTTCAAAGCAGACTGAGCACTCTGGTGCACTGTTTTCTTCTAAACTGAAATACTCCTCAAATGTGACTGTATTGTGAATCATATAAACACACCCCCCTCTGTCATCTCTATCTGTAGATAATGCAAACTCAGTTTGCTAAAGACAACAACCCAGACGCCCAGACTCTCCAGAAATTGGCCGAGAGGACGAGTCTCAGCCGCAGAGTTATTCAGGTGAAACAACTGTTCGTAACTCCAGGAGAGATGCTCTAATGGGATCTACTTATTTCAACAGGCTGACTGACCTCAGCAGTTGGGGGAATAATGGCTTTGTCTGGTGAAGTTTTTCAAACTGGATAAGTCCTTACAATCAATGTCGATCAATGTGCCTGACAGGGCTGACACCTTTATTATGTAATGAATACGATTTGAGGATTATTATATAAAGCTGGATTATTTGCAGTTACTTACACATTTGTAATAATTCTTCAGAAATGTTCATAATTTGTATATTGTAATGCCACCAGGTTTTATTTTTATGTATGTGTATTTAAAGTGTTGAGAAGCTTCATAATGACCATGGAGAAATCAGATTTTCACTTGTTAGCTGTCAGCAGTGGGAAATCTTAGGTGTCTCATGCACACATATATTGTTTAGTAATATGTGTTTGTGTGGAAAGAGGGGAAGTGGTGTATTGTTTAACCAACTAATGACCAGTTATCAATCATTCAACATCCTTCAGGTTTGGTTTCAGAACTGCCGAGCTCGTCAAAAGAAACACATCAGCCCAAATCCTGCTTGCTCATCGATGATGACATCACTTGCCCCTGGTCAACTGACACCACCTTTGATGGAGGATCTGCAATATACAACATTTATTTCCCCAGACACGCCGCTCCTCACTACACTGACTTACATGGATGGTAAGAAACACATTCACACATAACTATTAAGAAGAGTTGTCACACAAAAGATGCACCCAGACTAAAGCCTTTGTCTGGTTGCCATGTAAAACTAATGCTGGCAATTTAAACTCGGTTTGTGGGAAAGCATGTTACATTTGTTTCAGTAGTTGTTGCATTTAGGAAATAGCTGTTAAATCGTGATTTTAAATGTTTTTTATTTTTATTTTTTTTCCCCAGTCCAAACTCCAGATCCGTTGTTGCTTCAGCCAATCATGTCCCACTCCCTGCTACAGATACCAGTCAGCCATGCCTGAGTTCCTGAAAACTGATGATGACCTGATGGGAAGAAGAAGCAACTCATTATTCTCGATTTTTCTTTTAAACCAAAAAGCTCAAGATTGGATGGGATTGATTCATTAACTGTCCAGCAAATGAACAGCTCTGAAACAGTTCTATTTTCACTGTCCAATCTGACAGTTGAAAAAACCAAATGTGTGACTTTTAAGTCACTGGATTAATTGCATTAATTCACGCAGGGATTCACAGGTGAGAATAAGTTGAACATGCCAAGTAAAATGTTTTGTGGGATGGAACTTTATGTAAAACTTAAGCTAAGATGTATATGTTATAAATTTAATTTATTTGAAAAATATGAGATGAGGCACTTTGTTTAAAAAAATATTAAATGTCTTTGGTTTTCTGTATAACTTTTCTTTTCAATGTAACTGAGAAAATATCAGTTGTGACATTTACAATAGTGAATCAGATGGTTTCTCTGTGTAAAGACTACTAGAAATACAGCATTTGGTTATACTGTGTATTAAAACCACTGGAGAAGGTACATTGACTGAAACATTTTCCTTATTCCTTTGTCTGATTGACAAGATAAACACACGTACAGGCATTTAACATAAAGACCACACGTCACCACATGTACAACTTTTCTTTCAAGGTACATTTTAAATATCACCCAATATCAAAAAATAGGATGCCATGGAAGAATTAAAAAAACTTGTAGCAGAATGGGGACAAGATTACATTATGTTAATATACACAAGATAACAGACCAGACCTGAGCCTCACAACCACCTCTCCACCATGAAAATCTGCAAAGAGGTCAGGCTACACAAATACAGAAGAGGCCAAACCAACACATCATTCACACAGCTAGAAGATCTAGATCCATGGCGTCTGTAGTGAGGCACTGACAGCCATGGAAGCTATGGCCCCAAGACAATTGATGGTCCAGCACCGAGAGACTGAGTGAAGAGGGGATGGGGAGAAGAGAAGGAGCAAGGCAGACAACTTGGGTGTTAATGTGGTTGAGAATGAACAGATGGTTTGAGAGATGCAGAAATGTATCCCCAAGTTTAGCAAAACTAATCAATAGTAAACTAAACTTAACCCCATATAATATAACTTAAAATCATTAATTCAATGTAGTGGTAATGAAAACAAATATATTAGGAATAAAAAATGAGCACCACAGTAAACTAGATTCAACTGAATGAAAAACATGGCAGGGGCAATACAACTTGACAGATCATGGCCTATTACAACTCCCATGTGACTGAATAGGATCAATGAGGTAAACAACCTTAATCCAGTTGTGCAGAGCTTGTAGCTTTAATTGGTTTTTGAACCGCTTTTATAAATTACTGGATTCAAGAAAGTCTTTTGCAAAACCATAGAAACATGTGTTTTCACTTTTTGTTATTTGAAAATGTTCAGTATCATTTGACAGCTAAATATAGATATTTAGATATATAGATAGATAGACAATAAAGTGTGCAAAAAGTGATATGGTTCTGAAGATACCACTATAGATGAAGCTGATAGTGAAGTTTATGAGCGCCCTCTGCTGGATCACAAGGTAAACTGTCTTCAACCGTCTATATATTTTGAATGTGAAGAGGTCATTACAGTTTATTTATTCACTTTTACCCACATTTGAACAATTGGTTGAACTTAGTTGAGTAAAACATGACAGTCTTAATGGGGTAGTCGTTCCAGGTTGTTGATCACGAGCCATCGCAGTGTATTTGAATGAGACAAGCAGCAGCTTCATGATCCAAACAGATCTGTTGGTCACCTTTGGGATTGTTCTTGTTCAGGACTACCTCCTCAAAGTAGGTTATGCTGTCAATCCTTTGGCCTCTTTATAGTTTAGCACAATATAAGTTAAACTGTGGCAGAAGTTGTTTGTTGAATTTTTGTGCAAAGCTAGACCACAGTCTGAAGAACAATCCAGTAACTGGGCCTGCAAATCTGGTGTAAGGGCCCCAGCAGCTCAGTCTTTACTCCGAGCCCTGAAGGGATTTTAGTCCTGGCATAGATAGATAACCTTATTTAGACAGGGTATAAACCAATTGAGAGCAGAGCTCTCTTTTACAATGGTGCCCTGCATTTACATAAACAAGTGAGAACAAGTGTGGTGATCCATATTTCTAACTTTTGAAAAGGGATGATAAATAAAATGGTAGTTTATTAAGCATAGCTTTGTAAACAAAAACAAGACTGACAACAGTACAGCAGTTGTGTAAATGTGTTAGTACATGTACTATTATTTTGAGTAGCATCAACTTGAAGTACCTAAGCCAACCAACAGAATGACTCAGTGTGTAGTACAATTAGAACCAACTTTGTTTTGGTATTTTACTATAAATGAAACAAACCCTGTAAATGATCTGGTTTTCCGCATTAATTGCGCATAATTGTTCATCTATATATCAGGTGAAGACAAACGCAACACAATTCTGATATTTCATGTCTTTTCATCTCTACTGCACCCAGTAGACCACCATACACACTCTCTCCCTCCCTCTCTCTCTCTCTCTCTCACTCACACACACACAGAACCTCATCATGTACCACCAATGCATAAGTCTAAGTGCAATTTGTATATAGTAATGTATCTTGTTTTAACTTATCTTAACTTTATATTCTTCATGTTTCATGCTTGTTGATTGTCTTGCTGCTGCAACTCTGTTAATTTCCCAATTTTGGGACAATAAAAGAATTCTGATCCACAGTCTGCAGGTATACCGTGCAATGACGTCATGCCACACCTTTATTTTGAAAACGCGTAGTCCGGAAGTGGCGTTTGGCATTTGGCATGCGCAAAGCACCGAGGAAGAAGAGCCCCAGTGTTGAACCGACATTAGAACAGTAAACATTAGCCGAGCGGCTTCAACGTGTCGATAGGATGGAAGTATAAGGTAAACACAATCTGTACCGTGTCTTCTTCCTGTCGGCTAGCTCTCTCTGCTAACTGTGTTAGCAACCGACCTCTGTGAAGCGTTAACATTAACTTAGCATTCCTGTTTTTATATGCGACCTGATGGCTGAGACTGAAGCGGCCACCCCGCACATTTCTGCTAACAAATGCCCCTCTGAAGCTGTGCTTCACGTTGTGTTACACTCTTGTGTACACTCCATATGAGGCTGTTGTTGTGTTTGAGATAGACCCGCCTGTGGATCCAGTGCCTCGGGGCTAGCTACACATAGCATTCCCCCGAAATCCTCAGCTAGTTTTGCTAGCTCACTGTTTTTGCTAAGTCTGCGCATTTGACACTCCGTCCCTTTTATTTAACCAGTTAGCTTCTGCTGCAACGATCGTTCAATCTCAGTGAAACCTAATTCGTAGCAAGCCATTGGAAATTGTAAGAAGCTAACTGGTTGGCAGAGTGAGCACCCGGGATCTGTCTATCTGCTGAATTGCTAACAACAAATGCCAAGTCTATCTAGAGCCACTTGTTAGTCATGGGGATAATGTAGCTGGATAGAAACAAATAAAACACAAGGAGTCGCCGTGTGTTAAGGTCATGTGCTGTGATAGGAGCCATCATGAGACATTTTGACACAAGGCTGATGTCAACACTAAAGGCTCAGTGTGTAATATTTAGGTAAAAGGGTTCTATTGGGAGAAATTGTTGTTTTATTCTCCCCTAGAATTAGCCCTTCATATGTAAATACTTGATGTTTACATCAGGTAAGGCTGGACAAACTAATTATGGGATGGCTTTTCACATGTTTTTTTTTCTCTGAAGCTTTACCAAAGATCCTTAAAAGACCATTTTACTGCAGATCTATAACTATTGTTATTTATATATTGTTATCTTTGGAGGTATGACTTGTTTTTAGCTGTTTCTCAGGGGTCTATGAATGTAGTAAATCATACTCTCCATGACATGTAAGATATATCAATGCTACCTTGCCTGTTGTGGGTATTGTGTTTTTGTGTCTGTGTAGGAAACATGAAGATCCAGGTCTGTGGTCATTGTTTTCAGAGTGCACTGTGTTGAAAGGTGTTTCAGAAATACAGAAACGTTCTCACAACAAACAGAAGAGTTGATCAAACACCTGTTTGACATAGTGTCAGAAAACCCATTAATCATGAACTTTCCAAAGGCAGAGTGACTGTG
The DNA here is from genome assembly GCF_024713975.1 of Paralichthys olivaceus. Taxonomy (NCBI): domain Eukaryota; kingdom Metazoa; phylum Chordata; class Actinopteri; order Pleuronectiformes; family Paralichthyidae; genus Paralichthys; species Paralichthys olivaceus. The sequence goes on along the minus strand of NC_091108.1, from coordinate 20,303,444 downwards.
TGTGATCACAATAGATTGTACAGGCGTGTCTTAAAATAATTATGACTCACTGGAGGCAAATGAATGAAGCGGTTCTCTTTGAGGAAAAAATGCTACTGGGCATCTTCATCAGGTAGCATGACAGAGGTTTGGCTGAAACTACATGAATAAAACAAGCAATTTAGGCCCAATCTCATGTCACCCCTTAGCCCTTCCCCTCTGTTTTGCACGTTCACACGTAGGGTTAGTGTGTCCCGATGCTTGTTGGGATAGAGGGGGAGGGCCAATTGTTGCTGTACAGCCCTTGAAACTGAGATTTTTCAGACATACACTTCAAACCGAGGGCTATGAGAATTTCCCAGGATGCCTTGCGAATCATCGGCAAGATGGGAGAGAGACCCACAAAACAGAAGCGGTGTGCTTTTGTTTGATACATGAAATATTGCAGAGCATCCAAGCTTTGAGGATATTATAGGTTTGTCACTTTAGTTACTGCAAGGAATAGCATTGGTTTATTTAAGATGTCAACAATGTTATTATAATGACATCCACTTCTTTTTTCTGATGACGTATTTCTACTACAAAGAAAGTCTGATTTGTTTTGTTGGCTTTTGTAGGTTAACTTCAAGGTGTGAGACCAAACATTGTTCTTCAGTGCATGGAAGCAAAACCAATGCGCAGGTAGGTGTGGTGTTGACGTTTGAAGGAATGTGTGTGTATGTGTGATTCTTTACAGAATGAGACATCTGTGTTTCTGACTCTTTCTCCACCATTAAACATGAAATCCTTTTTATCAAAACTTAAGACTTCATTCTCACCACACCAAACAGAAATACCCACTCATGAAATGTATTCAGAATTATAAAAGATTTTAAACACCCACATGAATCTTTGACACCCATCCTGTTGGTGCCACTTAAGCTTGTGTACAAGACAGACCAATACAGTTTCCCCTTGAAGACTAGTCATTTCCACAAAGGACCCCCCTCCACCTACCCCCAGGGGACTGGGTGGGTCTGACCACAGCTCCGCTTTTAATTTAAGCCTGTGGTCAGTGTCTGTCCTCTGACAGGTTAATGGCTTGATGGCCAGTTATGTGAAGGAATGATGTTAAGCAGAAAATAGTGTTCTATTTATAGTCTGAGAAACACTTGTGTAGGAGAAAATAACTCGACTCCAAATCCAGGTACACAACCAAAAAATAAAAACTCCACCAAATGTATTACTAGAGGTACTACTACAGGGAATGCATTTTGTTGCTTTGTACTTGTGACATGTGCAATGACAATAAAGTTGAATCTAATCTAATGTGTAAACTATTATGGCAAAGAGATATGGGCATTGGAATTTGTTAAAGAAAATGTTTAAAATGATTCAGCTCATGATAAGGGATGAACAATTCCTGGTTTCATGGTATATTGTGGTAAAGTTCCTGATGGTTTCTTGTACTATTTCAATTTGTTAATGTTACTGTGTTTACATGGGTGTTGTTCTTACACATACTTTTTTCATAATGGTGCTGTTGTTTTTATATGCACATTTGATTTACTCAGGTTGTATTTAAACCATTCATCATAAAACAAAAAGTTTATTTAGCAAGGTAAAACCTTCCTTCTTTTAACGTCCTACATTTTATATGGTGCTAGATTATGATTTAATCAATAATAAAATTAAATATGGCTGACAGATAAACTGTTTGCATTTTCCATTTGCAGGAGAACCCACTTTTTTTTTGCTTGGCTACAGGTCACAACAAGAGAAAACATAATGCATTCCGTTCTTCCTTTATCTCATCACAAAAAATTTATAATTCTTTCCTCACATGATTTTCTCTGCTGCATTTAGAGCAGTTTGTAATCCACACAACATCAAGGATGTTTCCGAACCCTGCACCGTTAAATTGACAGAACCAACTCACCTGATCGGTTCAACAAGATTGGAAGTGAAACCTGAGTATATATTTAATATAACTCAATGATTAATTGCTCATCTGGTTAATGTCAAGGGCCACCAGCGCACGCCAAGACGCCACTGGAATGGACATCACCAGCCGCTGTACCCTGGGGGACCCCAACAAACTGCCTGAAGGGGTCCCCCAGCCTGCACGCATGCCCTACGTCTCAGACAAACACCCGCGGCAGACCCTGGAGGTGATCAACTTGCTGAGGAAACACCGTGAGCTCTGTGACGTAGTACTGGTGGTGGGGGCCAAGAAGATTTATGCCCATCGTGTTATCCTCTCTGCATGCAGCCCCTACTTCAGGTACCCAGAGTTCTATCTGGACATTGATCAATTTCTCAATGAATTAGCATTGCACTGCAGGTGGGGTACATTTGAGAGCTACATCTCAGGATTTATTTCAATGTTCTTCACAGGGCAATGTTTACTGGAGAGCTGGCAGAGAGCAGGCAGACTGAGGTGGTTATCCGTGACATCGATGAAAGGGCCATGGAGCTGCTCATTGACTTTGCCTACACCTCGCAGGTAACAACACTTCCATTATGTTTTGTTAAGGTTTGGCATCGGGGATTGATGCTGTCTTGCTCGCATGAATATGAATGCTCACAAAATGCCATAAGACAATATTGATTGGATTGCATTAGTGTTGCACGGTATACCAGTAGTAGAAAGGTATCACCATACTCAGCTATTAAAAATGTTACGATACCCAAATTTATTAGTATCGATACTTGAATGACGCCCGGGGCATGACCATAAATGTGTGAGATCATCACCTGAAGTTCTTAATGATAACTTTTAATGTAACTACAGCCTTGCTTAGGTTTCTTGTACAACTACAGTATTTCATGTATAAAAGTAGTCCTGTGTACTCAAATAAATACCAGTACTTCACAGTATGAAGCCGTGCATTTTCAGCTCTTGCAAATATTTCACAATAAAACTCTTTTAAAAACAAATGAATGGATTCAGTCAACAGAACGCTGGTGTTCTTTTAATTTGAAAAGGGTGTCCTAACAGTCTACAGCTGAACAGCGGCTGTTCCCCAGGCGGTGTGCCCCGGGAGTGAGAGATCAAATAAGAGCTGTATATCTGTGCTGCTCTTTGCTTTCATTCGATGCAGGTGAACCTGCAGTGCCTCCCTGTAGACGTGCAGGTTTTTTAGTCTATCACTGCAGCAGCTGTCACACGTACATCTATAATAATGTTATGTTATATAAATTAACAAGCTATGATATATCTTGATCATCACAATAATCCAAATTATATATAGCCTACATGTGTGAATACAAACAAACAACGAAACACTTAACAGAGATAAACTACAATTTTATTGAGCATGGAAATAATGAGCATAAATTACATTTTAAGTCTGGAATTTCATGATGATGAAGCTCATGGATTAGCCTGCACACTACTGGTAGCCTCACAAAATAATTAAAACCCTCTGCACTGATACATTTATCTAACCCATCTTTTACTACAGGTGTCTGGTGCTACTGGCTCAGATAGAGGGACTCTTTTTGTTTTTAAGAAAAGTATAGAACAAGTATTGGTGTTGAAATTCATGACTTGGCATTGAAACCAAAATTTTGTATTGTGACAACACTAGATTACATAAACATTTGCTTTATAAGCATGCAGAAACTAAAACTAGCTAAAAAGAAGGTTTGTGAAAATAAGTGCTGCTGCCTGCAGATCTCACTCAACATTTTATTTTTATTCCACAAGCAGTGACTAGTGTGTTTGATTGTCAATGGTTTAATTTCCAGAAGCAGGAAAGTAAATATATATTTTTTAATTAAACTTTACAAATGTCATTAATCAGGCCTCTTGATATTTTGGGTTTGCTGGGCTGTGGGTTGGTGGCTGGGGTATGTCTTCTGGAGACTCTTGTTCAATATGGATCAGCTTCACTCGCTCAGAAGCTGATTGCATTTGAACAAAGAGAGGGAGTTTTTCCAATCTGCAATAGTAACAGAAAGCTCAAATGTTTAAATTCATTCAACCAGGCCATCTGGTGGGTTGAACTGGTCTTCTAAAGATTTTTGTAATGTCTTTGGCTCGGGTAGCCCTACTGCAGAAGGGTTTCTACTACATTTGTGCCTCTTTTAACTTTGGTTCAGGTTCTTTCCGGCTGTTGAATATAGAATTAATTTACAGAGTTGACCAGGGCTATGACTACGTTAGTACATTATTTATAGTCTTGTGCACAACAATGGGGATATTAATGATGCTGAGCTTACTTCCCTGTCGGAAATTTTTGTTATTTTTTTAATGTCTGCTTCGGGATTGTTTATCTATGTTTTGCTTCCTGAATTTAGTTTTAAAAGTTTTAAAAGGTTCTGATTCACCGCAACTGACTTTTATTGTTTGCAACCTGAGCATCACCGGTTTCCTCTCTGACCAGATGCCAAATTTGCTTTTATCTATGTCTGGTACATCACATGTGCTGTGCATAATCCCTATTAAAAAATGAAGTATGATGCCCAAGAAATCCCCACTGATACAGCCAGTTGTTTTAGTTGGAACTGTTTTATTTATAACTTGACATGTGATCTTTAGGAAGTAGGATCAACTAACAAGTAACTTTTGAGTATCTTAAATAAGATGTTAGAGGTAAACCAACAACAAGGTAATTTAAAAGCCTCAATCAGGTGGAGGATACAACAGGAAGTCTGTGAGGAGGCCTTCAGGAGGCTTTCGGGGGACAGTGAGAAGGTGCTGCAGAGTTCTGTGACTGAGATGGTGGCTGTGTGCATGTCAACTGTCGCCCTCCTACTTGTAGCTCTATGATAATCTAAATAACGAATCTGTGATGTCCTGCCCTCCTTGCTCTTTAGGTGACTGTAGAGGAGGGGAACGTGCAGACACTGCTCCCCGCTGCCTGCCTCCTACAGCTGGCTGAGATCCAGGAGGCCTGCTGCGAGTTCCTAAAGAGGCAGCTAGATCCTTCTAATTGTCTGGGCATCAGGGCCTTCGCCGACACACACTCCTGCCGTGAGCTGCTCCGCATTGCAGACAAGTTCACCCAGCACAATTTTCAAGAGGTAAGAATGTTGAAAATGTATGAGAACAACTCTCCAAAGTCCCATAAAATTCACAACATGTTGCACTGTGCTATAAAGATTATGTAGGTACATTTAGACAGTGTAGTAAAAGGAAATGCTCTGATTTTTTTCACATATTAGAGTCTGAGCTTTTTGTGCACATGGGTATATACCTTAAAAACTAAGTTACCACTGGAAACAATAGCAATTACATGGATCCTGTGCGTGTGAACAACTGGTTTCTTATAGCATGTGTACAGCTATGTTTTATCGTCACATCACAAGCGTCAGAATGTGTGCACGTTTGCAAAGACATTTGCTGTTGTGACTGTGTTCTGTCAGTTGGAGACATTTCTCCATTTCAGCACTGCTTTGTATTTTTATACATTTTGCCTCATGTAGCCCTTGATATTTTTGATCTTACATTTTCCGCTCTAGACATCCATCACACAACAACTTAAAAAAAAGACTAACTTGTCAGTCAATAGAAAGAAACCAGGCCAGATGCAGGGAAAAATCACAGAAAACCAGTTTTCTCATTTGCTCAGCTAATTTCACCAGCTACATCTGGTGGACACTTTGAGTCATTGCATTTTCTGCACACATACATTTTAATGGTACTTAAAGGTTCAGTGTGTAGAATTTTGTGATATCTAGTGTTGAATTTGCATGTTGCAGCTGAACACCCCTCACCTCACCCTCTCCTTCCAAACATGAAAAAGAACCTGTGGTAGCCTTTAATTGTCATAAAAACTCAAAAGGTGTTTAGTTTGTTCAGTCTGGACTAATGTAAAAAACATGGCGGCCTCCGTAGAGAGGGTCCCCTTGATGTAAATATAAAGTATTTAAATATAAAGGTTTTTTTCTGGGGTAAAGGAAACTACAGTTCATACAATTTAGATGAAACAAACAAATCATGAGGATTATTCTACATTAAATGACTGCCAATAGAGTCCCTTTGAGCCGTCATGCAAAATACCAGCACACTGGCAAAACTAAATAGGTCACAATCATTATTAATGTTATTAGCTACAACTGTGTTATTCCACATTTGACTTGTGAGGAAGTCTATTGTAAATCATCAGTAAGTTGTATTACTGATATATATGATTGGCAGTGTAATGATTACGGCACTATGTGATCACATATATATATTTAATACAATTTACTGATTTGATTTGTAGAGAGTTTAAATTCACTGTCCTCTACTTGTGGTAAAGCTGCTGGCTGAGTATTTTACTCTGCTCTTTGGTAGGTCATGGAAAGTGAAGAGTTCATGCTTCTGCCAGCAAACCAGCTGATTGACATCATTTCCAGCGATGAGCTCAACGTGCGGAGCGAGGAGCAGGTTTTCAATGCCGTGATGGCCTGGGTGAAATACAGCATCCAGGAACGCAGACCGCAGCTGCCCCAGGTTTGTTTCTCAAAGTGCTAACAAAACCACCCCAGCTACTGCAGCCAGTGTGGTCATTAGTGCGCAAGCCACACATTCATTCTCTACATTTTATTATTTTATTAATATTACAACAACTTGAGAGATTGCGATTTCGCGTGTTTTACAGGTCCTGCAACATGTCCGTCTGCCGCTGCTCAGTCCCAAGTTTCTGGTGGGCACCGTGGGTTCAGATCCCCTCATTAAGAGTGATGAGGAGTGCAGGTGGGTTCTGTCTGTAGACCCTGGAATGAAATACAGTGACAATATGCCACAGTGGTTTCTGACTCACATCACGTGCATCATATACTTGTGATTCTGTTGTTTCAGAGACCTGGTTGATGAAGCCAAAAATTACCTGCTGCTGCCACAGGAGAGACCACTGATGCAGGGGCCCAGAACACGACCAAGGAAACCCATCCGCTGTGGCGAGGTCCTTTTTGCAGGTCAGTTCCTTCAGGCACAGTAATTGAAAACAGAAATATTAATCTTTTCAGTCGATTGATAGTATTATGTAGACTCTCCTGCTGCTGTGGAAGACTGGAAATAGACTCTCTTTCTTCGTGTCTTGTAGTTGGTGGCTGGTGCAGCGGGGACGCCATTTCCAGCGTGGAGCGCTACGATCCTCAAACCAACGAGTGGCGAATGGTAGCATCGATGAGTAAGCGGAGATGCGGAGTCGGCGTTAGTGTTCTGGATGACTTGCTCTATGCGGTGGGGGGTCACGACGGCTCGTCGTATCTCAACTCTGTGGAGAGGTGTGGCATGAGCGCTTAAGCTTTCACTCTCCTCTGTTCTGTCTTCATTATCTCTGATCTTTATTTCTTACTTTTATAAAGTAAAATTATTTTTCTGTTCCACCCCTGTCGTCCAGATATGATCCTAAAACAAACCAATGGAGCAGTGACGTGGCACCTACAAGTACTTGTCGTACCAGTGTGGGCGTAGCTGTCCTCGGTGGTTATCTGTACGCTGTAGGTGGGCAGGATGGTGTTTCCTGTCTCAACATTGTGGAAAGGTATCATCCAAAAATCTTGTGTTTTTGCTTGGATTCAATTATTTCATTAGTTTCCGTGTTGAAATACGAGACCAAATTTTCCCATCATCCTTTTTGCCTTGTTGACACTCTGCACGTTAAGCTTCATCATTCGGTTATTTGTTACTGCTGCAACTTACCAGTCTTGACAAGCACCCACTTCACATACAGATGTATCTGTGTCTGTCCTGCAGATATGATCCTAAGGAAAACAAATGGACTCGTGTGGCTTCCATGAGCACCAGGCGACTGGGTGTAGCTGTGGCTGTGCTGGGGGGATTTCTTTATGCTGTGGGAGGGTCGGATGGAACGTCACCATTAAATACAGGTATTGCACTTATTTATGAGAAGTTTAACTATTACAAACACTCAACTGTCACAGCTCTAATGGCAAGAGATTAGAAGACAGGTGTTAATGAGGTGATGTTCATGTTAGTTATGCACCAAAGATGTCTCACAGAACTAATGGGACCATCATCCTGAGAGTGACAGTGGTGTCTGCTTTGAGGTTTCGCTGCTAATTCAGCCTTTATCAGCTGCATATCCTACTATCATGTAGCATTTTTGCTTTTTATCAAAATGCATGTTTTGTATCCTTGAGGTCCAGCAAACCTGTCATGGTCATTTCCTTCCCAATAAAAAAATTCTAAGTTCTAACACTGAATACATACATGTTAGCTGAATTCATCGTCTTCCTTGCCTTTGGTGGCACATGGCTGCACATATTGGTGTGTTACTGCCACTTGGTAGTTTTTCATAATGATAAAATGACCAGTGAACACAGCTGATATAGAAAAGTGTAAAGTTGTTGTGATTGAAACGCATTGCTGTGCACTGTTGTTTCCCACTCAGCTGTCTGTCAGTTTACTCTCACAGTCTATTCATTTCCTTTCTACACTTACTCTCTTGTTTTGATTCTCATTATTCCGTGTTTGTCTTGTCTCTTAGTGGAGCGTTACAACCCTCAAGAGAACCGCTGGCACACCGTGTCCCCAATGGGGACCAGGAGGAAGCACCTAGGCTGTGCGGTCTACCAGGACATGATTTACTCTGTTGGAGGGAGGGACGATACCACGGAGCTGAGCAGTGCAGAGCGATACAACCCCAGAACTAACCAGTGGTCTCCTGTGGTGGCCATGACCTCTAGACGGAGCGGGGTAAGGGAGACTGTGTGTATGTGTTGAGATTTTGTGTAGTTGAAACATGTTGTCTGTAGTTTTGTTTGTTTCATCAACTAATGTAGTGTAAACTGCAGTTATTCTTACAGATGGTTTAATGACATTGAATCTGTTGAGTCATTGTGTGTATTAAAGTACTGATTTGATTAGTTAAAAAGGCTTCGATGTGAATGTGATGCTGAAGTGTAATTGTACCTGCAGGTGGGCTTGGCTGTGGTCAATGGTCAGCTGATGGCAGTAGGAGGTTTTGATGGGACGACGTATCTCAAAACTATAGAAGTCTACGACCCTGATGCCAACACATGGAGGTATGTGGCACTATAAAATCAAATGAATCAATGCAGCAATCATAGCTGTTAGCTGTAAATGTACATATCAATATAGTTTAGTTATGACACATTTAAGTAATTTTATTTATTGCAAAAGGCTAAAATGCTGGCAATTTGTGTCGATTTGTATTTTTCCCATGTCATATCAAAAGCAAAAAAAAGCAAACAAAAGAATTGCAAACCTGTAGTTTGATGCTCTTATTGAAATGTGACTGTGATGAACTCCAGTTAGGACCATCGCTCTGTCACTGGCCTTGATTTCACTGCAGCTTGACCTTTTCAGCGTTCATCTTTTACAGCTGTGATCCTGCTGTGTGATTTTCTCCCTGGGTCATAGTCATTCTGGCCATTTCAACTAAGTCTTACCAAGTTTCATTTTAATTCTTGTCATTCAGGGTGCACTTGCGAGGTTTCTGCGTGTGCTAGAAGCTAAGGATACATCTGCACTCAAATGTGCTGGTTTTAAAACGTAATTTTAAAACTAAAACAATCCAGAGAAATGTTTTAGCTCCATATCAGAGATTTTAGAGTAGCATTGAGAAATTAAACTGAAATACCAAAACATGTATAAAGCTGATACGCTATAGACAGACTGAAAACACTTGGTAGCCTAGCAACAATGAGGCTACAAACAACCAATAATGCAACGTATCGTAGATAGTTACACTGGTTCTCTCCCCATTCAGAAAGAATATCTGTTGTTATGAAACAAATCATTTGTCCTTAACAATAAGACAACCACCACTTAACTTAAGTGTAAATAAATAATCTCATATCAGACCGAATATTATTTCTTTATCTGCAGGGCAGCAGAAAACTGTCAGCACATTGTTTTCTCGTCATTCTGCCAATTTAGTAAAAATCAATGAGTTTTCTCCGCCTCACTCCTGCTTGTCTCTCTCCAGGTTGTACGGAGGAATGAACTACCGCCGGCTAGGTGGAGGAGTGGGTGTCATTAAAATGACTCATTGTGAATCCCACATATGGTAACACCACTACCAAACCACCTCCACCCCCCCCTCACTCACATGCTCACTTCTCATCATGTTGCAGCGGACGCCTCTTTTTCACCAACTCTCGTGCCTCCAAAAGAGACGCTTTTTAAGTCACGCAAGGATGAGAGGAAATCATGGGGGAAGGAAGAGGGACAGACTTTTGAACTCTTGTTCAGTGCCCACCCCCCCTAAACTGTGGTTGTCTTCAGTCACCATGAAGTGCACTGGCACCTGAAAGTACCGTTAAGCTTCCTGTAAGGAGAGGATGCTCTTTCTCCTGTGACCTCCCCAGGTTTTCATCCTCCAGGCCTCTCTCGCCTGGAACATTTGAATGGAAAAGAACTCAACTTGATTGACTTCGCTGCTGGTGGGAGGATATTTAATGTTTCCGATGTTTGAGAAGTTCAAAAGCATCGGGTCACTGAGAGACTGCGAGAGCCTCCATCACGTGTCCTCCCCCCAATTCTTGTGACGACTGTACTTTGTGAGGTTGAATGATTCCCTGGAAACAACGTTGCAAACAACACTGCTCTCTTCTGTCTCTACTTGGCTTTGAAGCGTACATCTCAACTGTGGCTGTGATGTCTCTGGGCCTCATCTGTAGCATTGAATAACAGAAACGGTCAGGTAGTTCCACTCTGCATTTAAGCTGTCATCAAATGATTTCATCTGCCTTCACCACCAGGGGAGATTATTTGCAGGGGAAGGATCTGTATGAGGAAGTCGCTGCTACTCAAACATTTTCTCCTAAAGCTACTGTTACTGAATGGGACTACTGCACTTTACAGGAGGCTACTGTAGCTGTTTGTTACCTTTTTGATATTTAAATATTTCAGTTGAGTAGGTCAGAGTGTAGTTACAGGAACATGTGGCCTGTTCGTCAAACAGTTCAGTGGAAAGAACTTAGACACTATCATCCAGTCATGTCTCACGGTTTATTGTTGGCTCCAGTGCTGAGAATCCTGAAACCCTCAGTACTTTAAACGAACCAGGTCGTCTCACTGTGTCCAAGGGAAAACGGTTTATACCTTTTTAAATGGCAACTGTGGTCATAACAGCATCATGCAGTTTTTGTGTGGCTTTACAGTCTCGACAGGGTGAAGTAAAAGTGCAAATAAGTTTCACGAAGTATATTTTTCATATTAACTTTAAATTTCATTTCTGCTTCAAGGTTTAAACCCTGCCCACTTTCACACAGACAAGTACACAAACTTGGTCAGTCACAGTTTAAAGTGGACGTGCTTTTCAGATTGTCCACTTGGGAAAATTACAAAAGCCGTCCCCTGGGTTGCGCCACCGTAAAAGTGGTGGTAGACCATGTTGGACGATCTGACAATCACTTTTTTTGAAGCAAACTGAGGTTCTAGCAGTGTCACAGTGTGTTTGATATCATGTTGTCAGGGTAACCTCAGAGGTGGAAAAACTGGGAAGTTTTAGAAGCTCAAAAGGCCAACGCCTCTGATATTATATAGTTTTGTTATCGAGAAGTCCCATGAGAAGACACTTTTCATTCTTTAATCTATCTGTGGCTCTAATCCCAAGTTCATTCATTTCTGTTGACAATATTATTTTAAAAAACGGGTCACAAATATACTTTCATTTGAATAAACCTTAAATGATCTTTAAATATATGTAAACTTACGATTTTACAGCAAACATTCAACAGGAGGAAATTATGCATTGGGACAATTTTCAGCAGCTACATTTTATGCTGTAGTGGGTATTTCCAGCAGCAGGACTGTATGAACAGGATTGAGTTAAAACAACCTGCAGCTTGTGTTTCCATGGTCATGATGAATATGCTAACTAGTGCAACAGCGTGGCTCTCACACACACGCACTCTCTCTCTCCTTCTTGGTGGGATACAGAAACTGTCGGTGTCAGAATTTCTGTGGAAGTTGTCGAAAAGAAAAATACACAAAATAACCAGATGTATCCTTTTAATTTAAAATGATTCCCTGATGCCAGTGATCAGATCTGGGGATTGGAAAATGAATATAACAGAAACACACTGTTTTAAAATACAAGGTAACTTTCCATACAAAAGTAATCATAGGTGATCAAATCACTTAGAGCTGTTGATGCGTTTATATCTGGAGTCAGTGATCTACTGAGATGAGGATGGTGTCTATGTGTAAAACAAGGGGAGGAGCTGCTGAAGTCCACGATGCAAGAATGAAAGTGGAAATCGTGGAAAAATGTTATGAACCTGTAAATATTTTATGTCACAAGTGAAGCAGTTTTTCAGCCACTGAAGATGCTGATGATAAACTGTGATAGAATGACCTTCTGATGCTCAGAAATGTTACTAGAAACAGTCAGACTCAGTTATCTGTTGATACATTGGATAGGGCAGCATTATATAGTCTAGCAGTGTTTCATAATTGAGTAGTTTTATAAGACATGAAATGTGAGGAGTTGAGTTTTCTTATGAAGTTCCATAGTGGCCTTGGTAACAAAGAAAAGAGACGTGTTGGAATCAGACAGTTCAATTAAATCCAGTTTGTGTGATTAGTTTAATGTTACATACTTCACACGTGTAATATCAAAATCCGACTACTGTCCTGCAACACACTCAAAAGAGACTCGAGAGAGAAAAATATCAGCCGATGATCAATGTAGCAGATGACATTCATCCCTGTTGTGTTTATGCATCAGTAAAAAAACAGCCACTTACAGTTTGTGATATTATTTCTGATTCAACCCTGGGGTTTGGAGACAAGTCGTTTTTGTTTTGCAATCACAGTCTCACATTTAACTTTTCTAATGTCCTCACAAGCAGCACGATGCATTGACGCCACCTGCTGGAGGACAGATAAAGTGCAGCACTAATATGACCGATGGAGAGCTTAGTGGTCCCTGGTTGTATGACAGAGGCCAGATCAATGTGAAACACACAGTTTGGGTAGATGGTCGATTGGATTTGGTTAATCTCATAATTTATTGCACTGTGATTGGAAATGTATTTTAGTTTTTACCTTTTTTTTCTTAGTTGTGTTTTATAAGGGTGTTCAACTTTTCAGACGGGAGGGGAGGGAGAAAAGTCTAAAGCGACAGAATAACTTTTTGATTTGACATTTCAGGCCTGGTGCTGATGTGAAGTGAATTTATTTCATTGATGCAACCCTACATCATAGCTCTGCACTTTAAAGTGTGTGTGGAACAAATGCATTGATGCAGGCTGTTGTTATGCATTAATAAGTCACAGTTAACTGGTTCATTCTGGTGTTAATGTTAAGCAACGTGGCAAATAGATTCTGTTGGGTTTAATCATAGGATCACTGTTCAGCTGCTGATGCATTTGTTGTATGCAAACCTACACGTTTAACTCATTTATGCTTCGGGATGATTTGCAGTCACATACGTCGACGTTCACTTGACAAAATGAGGAATTTGATTGTGATGAATGTGCAACGACCATCAGATCGGAGATAATCATCCGTTGTTGAACAGAATTTGATGCAGTCTGACCAACTGTGGATGCTTATTCTTGAAAACTCTCCCGAGTATATTGCTCTCCTCTTCACTGCCACAGAATCACAAGGAAATCACACTCAGTGTTATTGCTTCACGTGTCATTAGTTTGTTCCCAGCCATCCTGGTTAGGGGGCAGTTATTCACTTAATTTCTTATCCTGTAACATCTTCAACTCTGGTCAGAATTTTCTTACATCTGTGGTGATGCATTTTTCAGTTGATAAATATTGATTCAGCCGCTGCAGAACAAAGCAGCACGGCTGTATTTGGCCCAAAATGTGTCTGATTTTCTCTCTGTTCACATGAGCCACTAATGCTGCAACGTGTCTGCGATGGATGGAAACTCAGTAGCCTATAATATTTAAATCTCGTGTTTTGATTAGCCTCTGTGCAGTGAGTCCAACACGTGACATGGTTGTGATAGTTCTAATGAAGCAAAGCAGCCATCTCTCAGCTGGATCATGTTCACTATGACAAGAATAAAACTTTTTCCCTGCAAAACACTGTGTAGTTCTTTCTTCTTCTTAGAGAGTTACTGTAGTACTGCAGAATTATACAGACAAATATAAGACAAGGACATGCTGTCACTTCTATAAATGTAGTTTTATTGTAGTTAATAACAAAATTGCATAAAACATTTTGTTGACTACTTCTATTCTTTTCTAGGCTTAGCAAGACAATAACCATGTACAGCATATTTCAAAGCTGACAGCCCTTTGCTTTACATGCAATGTCAAATGATAAGGCATGTAACGCAAAAGGAGCCATCATTTACACAGAGGTCAATTATATGGCCACCATCTATGCACAGTCCTCAATTCAGTGAGGTGCACATTGAAGTCATTCCTTTCTTTGTAGCTTTGAGCAAAGCCACACGTCATTAAAAATATTTTGAAAATGGTTCCAACACCGTTTGCATCAGAAAGCTTGAACTACAATTTGAAAAAATAAGTATCATCAGTTATATTGTTAGTAAGTGGCTTGTTTATTATGTGACTACTGACAGGACAGAGGCACTTCAGAGGCCAATCAGATTTAATCTGGGGCCAGTGCACCACTGGATCTGCTCCTGGATGCACCTCTGCCAGCTGAACTGCATCTGGTCTGTGGTCAGTCTGGCCATGTAAACTGGATGTCACTTTATTTTCCAACCTCAGGACCCCACACATGATTTGGAGCTGTGTGGTACATAAGGGAATGAGAATCATGCGGCAGAATAGGGACGACAATGACAGGGTGGCAGAGCACACCCTGCAGGGCACATCCAACTTTGATGTGTTTAGCTTCAGTTCCTCAGTGTCTGAAGAGAGGAAACCCTTTACCTGGCACAAATTGCAGCCGGCATGTCTAGCAGTGGGATGGGCTCAGGATATATCCTTGCATGGTCTTCACCGGCTCTGAAACGGATATGCCGTTAGGCTGACAGCAGGAGAGCCCATCTCCCACCTGAGGCTGTGGGTGCAACAGCGAACTTATCAGAAGTTTGTGGTGTGTGCAGATGGTAAACAGATGCCCATAGAGATACTGATGAAAACGTCTGACAGCGAACACAACAGCCAGACCTTCCTAAGATCACTGAGAATAACCCCTCTCAGCCACTGTCAGAGACTGTGAGGTAAAGGAAATGGGGATTTTCCATCACCATCCTCCCATATGAGAGGACTGCAGCGGTGTCATAGGAGACCAGCATAATCTCCCTGTCTGGATCAAAATTAACAAGCAGCTGAGTTGACAGGAGAAGCTTTTTTCAGGGCTGGTCCCCATTTCCACTTAGTTTATCTATAAAGCAGGAAGTACAGAGGGACCGGCTGGCAAAAGTTCAGATAAAAACCTCCCATAACAGTTTAACAACAATGACCCGAGCTCAGACGGAGTGTTAGAACCTCTGTAGCACTTGATCCAAGGTTATAAATCAAATCAAATTCTTGGTTTATTTTTCATTCTTTCATGTTCTAATCAGACCTAGTCGGGTCATACAGCGGGCTGTCGCAGTTGCACCTCCTGCTGTTGTCATCCCAGCTCTTCCATACACCCATGTGGCCATGATAGGACAAGCAGCAGCAGATATCACAAGAATCCTGGGCCAGTAGGTGTTGATAAAGTCTACATCTGGGGCATGTCCAGTAAGCCTTTTTTTCCTGTAGTAACATCCAAAACCTAAACAATAGTTTAGGCCACCCAGAAATTCAGCTCCAACTCCAGCTGTTCCTCTGCTTTGCGACACAGGGCACTTCCACTCTTTTACACCAAAGTTAGAATTTTGACCCTGTTGTTCGACATCATCAATGTGCCGGATACTGAGAAGCCCTCTCACCTCGCTGTCTTTCCAGTGTGGCATTTTGCACGTTGCGAAAAGAAGAAGAATACTGTTGCACACAGTTCCCGAGATTTAAAAAAGCATTAATGGCTGGTTACTTGCCAAAGTTCAATGTGCATCATAACCATTGCAAGTGCAGCGAGGGAACAGACCATCAATAAATAAGCACTAATGGCATCACAAAATGGCACACCACAAAATCAATACCCTTGCTTTGGACACACAAATGGTTTACATGCTGCGACAGCGGTCCATGCAATGCTTAATGGAAACAAGAAAAATAAAAATCAACCCGACCAGATGAACACTGCCTCCTGTCTCCAGACTAGACACGTCTCATATCAGACAGGACCTGTATTGGCATGAACACAATTTGATTGGTTCGCTTGCTTGAAAAATTGACACAACACAAGCAAAGTGAGGCAGAAGGAACCACAATGCAGTTCATCAATGCATAAGGTCACTCAATTCAGAGTGAATGAGCAGCGTTTCCGTTAAAGCCTCCATAATGGTGGTATGACTGCTCCGTCTTATTGAGTAGGGTGAGTGAAGGAGCAGACCTCCGGTGTATAAACACTAATGGCACCACATACTGCACACCCAGAAATCATTACCTTGGCTGATGACTTTTTGTCTCTTCAGAATGTGGGATTGCTTCCCTCTGACTTTGTTTTCGCTGAAACTTCTGAGCTTGATCAACACAAACTTTTGATTGAATTTTTCAAGTGAGAGCGCTGTGAGTAGCAGATGACATTTCTGACATGACTCTGTTTGGAACCAGCCTTAACTTCTGTCATAGACCATAATTTCCTAGTCAGGAGACGTCTTACTCTGAAGAGGCACTCTCGAAATACCTGAGCAAAGTAAACAAAACGCGACTCCAGCTGGATTTTCGGTGTGCCGAGAAATGTTTTGCCTGTGCTGTGCATACAGAGGCGTCTCGATGCATTCTGATCTCCAGAACCCAGTTTAATCATTTCTTTTTAAAAGACTTTACTCTGCTCTCTCCACCACTTATTTTCCATTATGGCTGAGGATATGGGAGCATATTCTTTATTAGTAATGCAATTATAGACCTTGGCCCTGGTAAACAAATGATAAAGATCCTCAATCACTGAGATGCCCACACACACACACACACACACACACACACACACACACACACACACACACACACAGTGAATGTATTAAACATGATTCTCAGCAGGACTCCTGCTTTGTTTTTACAGTAATAAAGCTGCTGGAGATGAGAATCTAGTTGAAAACTATTATAGGGTGTGGTGTGTAAATCATATAACAATGATAGAGGTGAAAAAAGTAGATCTATTATTGTGGAGGTCTGCACCACAGAGGATCAATCAGCCCAGGTGAGAGCTGTTAGCTGATTGATCCTCAGGTTTAAAAGGCAGCGGCGGAGCTGCGTCAAGAGTCACGTAGATGGAACAGCTGCACACGTTAAGTTTGTATTTTGGAGAGTTTTGTTTAGAAGTTTAATACAAGATGCTTAAACCTGAATGGTTTGTCTCTGGCTGCTGTGGTGGGAACCCCGTGCAGTGGTCTACAGCCACAATTATATATATTATATCTTAAATGAAGTTATAAAGAACTCACAACATAGCAGATTAAAAAACGCATCTCTGTTCAGCAGTGAAGTCATCTGCATATTCAACTCCAAATCATATCTGCCTGAACGTTATGCCATGTGAGCTGTCAGGATCACAGTAAATATTATGGTTTTTAATAATGTACATATTCTGGAGTCTTAAGAGTGTTGTGTTGTCTTTATGAAAACTGTTTACTGTGTTTTCTTTGTTTTTTGTACTTCATCGTTTCTTGCTTGTATGAGGACCTGAGATAGGATTATTTATGTCTGTACATTTATTCTTAAGACTTATCTCAGTTTTGACTGCCAAGTGCATAATTATTTAAAGTATACTATTTTGTATTCTTGAAAGAGGAAATATTTAAATTGCTTTTGTTGTATTTTTAATTCACTATATTGATATAATTTACAACGATCATGGAAAACACCTGAGCCTGATCAATTTTTTATAGGCCTGCCAATGTTTTTTCCTTCTACAGCAGTGGATCACTCCTCAGTATTCCCTTCAGAGCACTTTGATGTCAGGGGAAGATGGGAATAAGGAGATGACTCCCAGATTTTTTCACTTAAATCCTTCTGCATTAGAACTTAAAAGCACATGCTGTCACAGCTCAGAGGAAAGCCTGTGTGATTTGTGGCTACGCACCTGCTGATGTGTGTCAGAAGAGTAAAGCGTCCTCTTACAACAAGAAGACGTTTCATGTTGCCTCACTGGCTATAATATACAATTCTTGATTATATTCTCATTCCGAGTTTCCATAGTTACGGCCATCATCCTGTTGTAGCACATGATCTTAAAGCTGCAAGGCCTGTATGTTTTTGTCAAGCACTCTTAAGAAGGCATCAACACAGGCACATTTCAGATTTTCAGATGTATATGTGGGTTCTTAAAGCAAGGACAAAAAGCTGAAAGCACTGTTTATACATATAAAAATTCACATTCTGCTTTAATGGAGCCAGTAATAAGTTGTTTACATTGACACATACTTTGGTAAACATACGCTTGCAAGCAATGTTTCTAGTATTATAATTCTCAATCAGCCAATGGGGAAACAGTCCACCCATCCATCCACCCATCCATCCACCCATCCATCCACCCATCCATCCATCCATCCATCCATCCATCCATCCATCTCCTCCTTTAAGTGTAGCAGGAGGGGCTGAAGTCAATCCCGGATGATATTGGGAAGGAGGTGGGGTTACACCCTGGACTGGTCAGCAGCGTATCACAGGGCCAACATACTGACACAAACAACCATCACACCTACGGTCGATTGAGTCTCCAACTAACTCATTACCCGAAGGAAACCGATGCAGACGCTGGCTGTAGTGAGGCGGCAGTCTAATGCATAACTTTATGCAGGTACAGGTTACAAGCTTCACTTAATCAAACATCCAAATGGGGAGGAATCGTGATCTCTGTGACTTTGACATTACACGACTGACACAACGTGATTGTGTCAGAAAGGTTGGTTTGACTTTTTATAAAACTGCTGATCTCCTGGGATTTTCACAGATTTATTCAGAATCGAACCAACAAATGTCGACAGGAACGCCTTATTGATGGGACATGTCAGAGGACGTTGGCTGGACTGGTTGGAGCGGACAGAAAGGCAACAGTAACTCAGATAACCACTCTTCACAACTGTGGTGAACAGAAACGTCTAATGGCCACAACATCTTCTGAAAGCAACTTCTAGCACATGGCTTTGTCAAATCACAAAGCAAGCAATGTATCAAGAATTGAGACTGTTTAAAGAGCAAAGACAAACCCTACTTGAAAGTATAATAAGCTACTGTTTATCCTAATAAGCTCATCTGTGCATTGAAGTGAATTTGGATGAGCCTAAAATTAGAACTTACACATTTTCATAAATTTCAGACATAAGACACTCCATATATGAACACGAGAGGGATACAGAGACAGCATTTTGAAACCCTATACTTACAAAATAAATGTTCCATATAGTCCTGATCCAAAGAGATTAGTAGAAGTTTCCCTTTTTTTATACATCAATATTACATTAATTTATTGGTTATATATGTGATTATTTAAATCAAGGTTTTTTTGTAGGCGCACATATAATATTTTTGGACAAGCTGAGATGTGATTTTAGTTTCTTTCAATAGTTTTGTGCCGTGGATCCAAAACAGGCTGCATCCATTTCTTGCTTCACAGATACTACTCCCACATTTCTGTCATTGTAACACACAGAGGAATGAGGAGACTTGATGTGTAAATACTGGGGGGGGGGGGGGGGGGATCAGCACTCCAGCTCTTTGAGCTGCCACCAATACTGACAGACAGGACTGTAAATGCCAGAGCACATGTGTAACACAGACATGTTTATGGAGTATGTGTCACAGCACTGCACTTCAGTTCAATAGAACCATGACCAGAGAGGAGAGCGACATTGCTTCTACATAGCAGTTATCACAGAATGTGTCTCTGTACCGAATACACACTGCTGCATTATAAACTGTGGGGGAGTCGTCAACACATACATTTATAGCACTTGCCTGTTTAGATGCTTCATTGTGCCAAAGATGGCTGCAATAAAAATCATGACACAGGCTCAAATTTGCACGGCAGTGAAACACCATCATTCACATCATGGTCCATCTTTCAACAACAGCTTGAGGACGCTTATAGATTACATGTCTCCTGGTTTTTAATGCACAACAGATGCAAAACTGAAAAAAAAACCTAAAAACTAAATGAATAGAAATATGTCATGGTGAAAAAGAGGAGCCATGCATGTAGAAGACACTGACAAAGAAGTCAAGAGAGCTTTTGGTGAGAGCCAACGCCAATGCTCCGGTGATTTCTGTGTTGTTGTGAACGTCTCTGAGCGGAGAATCTCCTGCTGCATTGTTCACATGTGAAAGGGAAAGTCCACACGTCATTGTCCAAAAACAGCTTAACATACAAAGTTACAAAACTAACAAGGTAAAGGCAGTACCAGCACCTCTGTTGATCCTGGTGATAAGGCAAACATGGTCGGACCATGAGCAGATTCAGATATTGAGTGAGTGGTTCAAAGTGATCTATTTTTATGTTTCAATGAAAAGTCCCTCTAATAGCCTTAGTGTATGTGACAGGAGCAAAGGCTCAGGTCAGGCTGATGCATGCATGGGTCAGTAAAAATTCAAATTTGACAATGAAGTAGTTTATTTCTTGTTTCTACAGAGAATTCCACATTCAGCTACCAAGTCATCAAGATGCAGTCATTCCAAACATGAAAAAGAACCTGTGGTAGCTTCGGTTGTCATAAACATGGCGATCTGTAGAGAGGGTCCCCTCAATGTAAATATAAAGTATTTAAATATAAAGTATTTAAATATAAAGGGCCTTTTCTGGGGTAAAAAAAACTACAATTCAAACAATTTAGATGAAACAAACTAGTGAAAACATCATGAGGATTATTCTACATTCAATTTCTGCCAACAGTTCCCTTTCACCTAAATCTTACACACTGGACCTTTGAGTCAGAGATATGAAAATAAAGGACAGAATTCTTTAGGGCACCCTGTCACTTTACATGAGGGATTACATGACATTTACAGCCACATTGAATCAGCCGCTCCCACTTGTGTTAGCCAAGGATTACAGACACATTGTCAGGCAAACAAACAGAAACGCGGTCTATTTATAAATCATTGTCATTGGAAATTCCACTGATGTTACTTGCAGTAGCTCGCTTGTCTGGCTGTCATCTTCATAAATGTGCAACAAGCCTATTTAATTCTCTCGGCTGCTGAAACGCAAAGGTAGGTGGACCACATTTTCATTTCCTTTGTCACACGTGTCAGATCCAGTAGAACATTACTCGCTGGTTTTTAAATGTTTCAGCACTTCCTGTGTCGTGTGGTCTGGAACACACTCTGTGATGCTGCTTACTTTAGCCCTGCCACAAGAGATTTTCTTTGAAAGTCAGGAGATGGGGAGGACGGTTGGTGGCATCACGTCTGCACTCACCATGCACCGCAGATACGAGGGGTGAAATGAAATCGGTGAACTTTACTTTTCATGAGCAGTAACCGTTCATTCTTGAGTTGAGTCGTTGCGATACAAAACAGTTTGTGCAGCTGATATTACACCGCAGCTTGATTCACAATGTTCTGATAGTTTGCATCATATAATCGTGCGTTAGCTTTATTTTAAGAATTTCCATCCACATGCAAAAGTTTGGAAACCCTGTGCAATCTTTCTGCTTACCTGGTGCAAAGATAATCTGGGTGTTGTGGCTTCATATTATATATCATTATATTAACATAAACAGTACTGGTAGCACATTGACATGTAGTCGCACTACTGTGGTGAATCATGACTATCAGCTGGGAATTCAGCTCAGCCAAAACTTTATAAAACTTATAGAAACAGAAACAGGACAAAATATTTTGGTGTGGCATGTTAAGCCCATTAGAGGCCAGCAACACCACATGAGGATAGTCAAATAAGAAATGCAATCACTCTGTTAATGTTACCGGCCATTTGGATATGTTATATGATCAAGTTTCTTTTATATTATTATGTGTAAGAAGGTGATTCATTTTGAGTTTATTATTCTTCTTATTTCTTTCCAAACACAGTTTACGTGTAGCGATAACATAGTCATTTGCGGTAGTACTGCAAATAGAGTAATACTTTAACAGTGTACAGATATGAGTATAATATCAATCTGACCATCTAATGCCCAACAAAAAATCATCATAATCATCATTTCTGGTTGCACATTTTTCACTTCCCCTGTGGTTTGGGACAGGAAACATCTGCAGCCCCACAGGTTTTTATCGTCTCTGTTATTAATCTTCGTTAATGTAAAGTTTTTTGTTTTTTGATAAATGTATCTTGTAGTAGGACATACACACTGATCACATTTTCCTCAAAACAAGGAAACACAATTTCCAATGATATGATTCAATATTACAAAACTACAACTGGGGAATTGGCTGCTGGATAAATAAGATAAGATAATTAACACCAGTCAGTCATTTATAACTTGAACGGAATAAACAGGAGGAAGAAAGGCGTGAGGAACGTACTCTTCTGTAAACAGAGCAGGAAAAGTGGATTTCAAAAAATTCCCTCATCAACATTTTTACAAGCGCTGTTTACCAGCAATCCACTTTGCAAGACAGAATTGAATGAATAACCTTTTTCTTCTAAATAAAAGAGGCACAATGGTGGTTATGACTGAATGAATGAAGGAAAGCAAATAAACAGTTTGAGAGTAATCCTCAGTAGCTCACATATTTTCAGTGTGATGGATTCATTTACGTGAATACAAAAACAAATGAATAAAATAAAAAGAGTTTGGTTTTTCTGAATAAATTATCCCTCTGATGCTTTGCCTGGTGTTCCAAAGCTCAGTTTGCATCCAGTCTGGAATCCCTGTCACTTGTATGGAACATAGCTTCTACTGAAGGCTGCTACAGACTTTTTCTCTGGAGCAGAAACCCCTGTTGGCCCCATAGCCATGTCATTAACGTGTGCTTCGTGACGTTACACTGTGTGTGAAATAAACTGTATGTGAAATAAACTGTATGTGAGCAATATCACCGTGAGAGGCTCAAGGACAAAGAGCACACACACACACAGACACACACACACACACACCCTGTCGTAAGTTAGATGTGACTGGCTGGATGCCATTGCTACATGTAGTGTCAGGAGTAATTCAATAGAAAGCAGCTGAAGTGACAGGATGGATTGACTGACAGCTGTAAAGTACACACTCATATAAAAATCAAGATTTATTTTCCACATAATTCACACAGAGCATTTATGGTTCAGCCCACACAGGCCGTGGGTGGGTGCAGTCTGTCGTCATCCTTTCCAGAGGGGGTGTCACCAAACACGATGATAGCTTCTGATCCCACTTTCAACACAACGCAGATATATTCTGCATAGTAAAATAACTGGTTCAAGAACCTGTTGGCCACAATGGCACAACTAGACTGTTCCAATTCGAAGGCTCCTCCGAAATGCGGCCGACAAATGTGACCTTCCACCCACGAGAGATGGAGGCTCCACCTCCATGGAGCCTTCTCTGCCCAACATAAGCTTATCACACTTCTGTGACCAACTTTTTATAAAGATATACTGATGGAAAGTGCAAGGCATGAACATCAAAAGAATTTGATTAAAAATTGAAGTACTCAACTAAACAGGTAACACATATTATAAAACATCTTTAATTAACCAAAGAACTTATTTGTCGGAGCTCTGTTGATGGGCTAATTTCCGGTGTCTGCGGCAGATGAAGGAAATTAAACCAACATCGACTGCATAAACCAGGTCTAATGAAAACACATCTATCGTAGCTGTGTTTTCATTATTTTCGCAATGTTGTAATCGTGTTCTGACCTGGTCACTGTGGTTTTTATGGATAGTTTCAAGTCAAGTTTTATGTTTACTAATGATACAGCCCCTCGACTCTTGGGCACGGTTACTTTGATAGCGTCCAGTCACTGTTTATGTAAAGTTCCCCTCTGCCTTGCATAGTATTGGTTTATTATGTTATCATTTCTACTTGTATACAGGTAGTGAGCCAAGATCAAATTCTTTGTCTCTATCCACTTTTCTTCCAATGTTGCCACAGTATTTAAAAAATGTTTATACAAAAGAGACAAAATGAGTCACAAATGGCTTCCCCCCAAAAATTGCATTTCTATTTACGCATAAAGAACAACAGGTGATAAATATGCACGGTTGTAACAGGTGAGGCTGCTACTGGTTGGTTCCGTCATGACACACTGGGACTCGTTAGTTTCCACACAAACGTTTTGTTGTTGAATACTTTTAAAGCACAGCTCCTTTCTGTCTTCATCAGCGACAGTGCGGGAGCGAAACATGGCCCCACTGCTGTTAAAGGAGAGACAGCGATTTACCAACAAAGAGTACCTGTGCGCAATCAGACCTCCCCTGGGGTACAAAACCACACCCCCGATCTCGCCCAGTTTGTCAGGCTGTTATTTCAGATTACATGATTTAATATCTCACTGTTCTTGTGTTTCTTATTTTCAGGCCAGTTAAACAAACGTTTTTATAAGATCCTTACCTTTTCTCATGTGACAAAAATAGTTGATCAAAGGGAAATAAGTTAGGTGCTACGGAGACAATGTCCGTTCGTCCTCCAGGTTTAACTTGGGATCCATTGGGGGAGGGATCTGACTCCAAAGAGGACACTACTGCCTTGGCGCATTAACAATTTATAACTTTGAAGGGGCACATTCCTCTGGAAGATTTCCACTTATAGTATTTTCACTTCTTCTAATGTTGTTCTCTACACCACCAAATGGTGGCAGCATTGCTCCACAATACGTTACAGCTTCTGTTTGATTTGCTGCGACCCTTATCTGGGACAGGGTGACATTAAGGGAGGTAGTTAAAGGTTAAATACTTGCAATAAGTACTAGGAGGGGGTTGTTAATTTCTCAGCATACTTTTTACTACTTCATTTCTCACAGTACTTGTAACACTCCGGTGCACCACTGCATCAACAACCTTCCATGTTCACCACAGTGTAACGAAACCTCCTCATCACAACGCTGTTAATTAAAAGTGAGACACAACACAGCACGTCCCTTTCTACAGATCTGCAGTTCATACGAACGAGCCTGCCTCCAAATTGGAGGCAGACTTGGGTCAGTCACTTTTCATCTGTGAGCACGAAACACTGACGCCGGGAGGATAGCTCCCATGTGTTTAATCTCACACAGTCCAAAGGTTTGTTTGGAATATTACACATGACAGACAAAACTGAGAATGTGTTGTTTTTTCAATTATGTCGAAGGCCTTGATTTTCAAAGGTTTTACATTGTTGCACTGACGCCAGGTCAAACGGGGGTTTGTGTTTACAAGCAAAACTGCAGTACAACTTTTAATTAAGTCTTTTTATAACAGTCTATTATAATGTAAAATGGTACAGGATACATTTGCTATATAAACTGTATTTCCCTGTCACATCATGTTCTAGGATTTTCAAATCCTGCATTATTCGGGAGGCATCTGCTGCCACACGTGGTCATTAATTCTGTTCAGCTCCATGTCTGATACATGAAGTGGTTTTCATGTAGAGAAAAAAACCTAACAATTTGTTGAGTGGAGCTCTAACCGCGTATTCACACTCACTGAACTGATCCCCAGATGAACCAGTGCTTCCGCTGAAAAACATACACCAGACTCTGTTTAAAATTCTTCATATTTCAAAAGTTTCCTGGCTGAATATTAAAGATAAATGCTGAGTTTTAATGACTTCTAAGTCTTTTTTACTGATCTACAGTACAGCATTATCCTTGAACTTGCTGCTTCTCTATCAGTCAGTTACACACTTATCATGGGATGTCCTCACTTGCCGAGGTTATAGAGCAAAAGGGGTGAGGAGTTGTGTTTACAGCCGGACAGTGGACCATCAGAATGATGTAGAAGCTGCCATTTTAGGACAACAGATGTCACATCTATGTACAGTGAGAGCATTTCACTCAAAGTTTGTGAATGGGAAAAATCATTTGGACGTATTGGTGCAAGTTACTAGGGATGTCAACAAGAGTATCAATAATGCACTGGACAGCTAAGGTCAACTGTGAAAGAAATGTTCCTCTAGATCATTTTGATGATACACTGACTTGTAAAGTCACCTGCTCTGTAACTTTGGTGAGTGGCAAGTTTCTCCCACAGGAAGTGACTGAGTGATGACTGTGTAATGAACAGTGGCTTAAACTACCAGAATCAGGTGCAGGACATTCAAGGCTGATGTTGAGCTGTAGTCAATAAAAACCAACATTTAATTGTTATTCACCAAGGAAACTTTAATGATATCAAGAATTCCAAACAGAGTATGGTGGTTTGTTATTCAGCTTTGGGCAGCCGGGGATCATGAGGACTGTAAACCGTTTGTTTCAGTTCAGTGAGTAGGACTACGCAGTCCGCGCTCCAATCAGGAGACCAATGAGCTTTGTTTTCTGTACATGAAAACCACTTCTCTGTCTCTGAGCTCCACAGGATTAATCATAAAACACTTGTGGCTACAGAGGCTACTGTTGGTTAGAGAATAAAAACAGCAGCTCAATTCAACTTGATATTAGATTCAGATTGGATAAATGATATCAAACCCCCAAGCCTATTTTCAAATTAATTCATTAATTTTAATTCATCTAAAATTAATCAGAAGACTCTATGCTGTTTGAAAGTGGCTGTGCATTGTGATCCTTTATTCAATCCCAAGTGCTTCCTCCCACTTAATTCAGTTTAATGTTCAATAAAAGAGATGCATTCATGTTATTTCTGTAAAAACGTACGGAAATAAATTACATTGTTTTAATCACATATGCATCAAGAAATGTGGTTTGAAACCAGTAGTATTCATAGAGATTTCTTGTCCTTTGTGCTTACAGCGTTAAATCAAGCTCATCATGCAAACATGTCAAAATTAAATTCATAAATAAAAAAACAGACTTTGAAAACAAAACAAAAAACTTTCAACCAAAGCTGCAGTCATGTATCACTTATCACTGATATGTATTCATGGACTTTCACTGCTTTTATGTGTATCTTCTTTTTGCTCTCTGTCCTTAGGTTTATTCTCTGTTGACTTGTCTTCTCGCTGCTGATCCTGTTTTGACGTAAGGTCAGACTTTGTACCTGACATCTAGTACATGTGCAATGTTTACTACTTCAGTTCATCCCATAGACTGTAGCTGTGTCCCAATTCAGGGGTCTTTGTGCGCAGTGTAGACCACGATGGCCGAACTGAAATGAGATGGTCGGGTCTACAGAGGAATTTCAGGATTGGCGTCAGCTTTTTTTCTTTCACCTAGAGACAGAGCTGCTGATGGACACCATGAAAATGTTTTAATGCCCCTTGGTTTTTTAACATGCAACATTGAAGCGCTATACCCAAGAGTTGGATGTCTCATCACTTGCTGGCGCTATGACCTCTTTGAAAAATGGTCACCAATGCGCAAGGAATCCTGGGATATGTTAGGCCGGGAAGGATTCCCCTGTTGGAGCCTTCATTTCTGGGATGAAAGGACTCATGTGGCAGCCACCTTCGAAGGAGCTTTTGAAACTGGACATTGCAGACTCGCCGCTGTGAAGCAATCAGTCTTCAAATGCAGCCCCTGAATTGGGACCTTGTATATTAAGATGAATGATATGATGGCTCGCCAAAAGTTAAGCCAAGGGTCTTCCATGCCCTATGGAGGCTGGTTGCTCATGAACCCTGACCCCTCCATGTTAGTGGATGGACCAAACTAAAAAGTCAGCCATAGACCTAACTCAACTTTCCAGCACAACACCAATATGCAGGTAGCTCACACAATCCTCCTTCCAGGAGAGAGAGGTTCCGCTGTGCTGCCTCGACTCATATAGCCAAGTTATGGCTTGGGACAGATGTGTCTGTCTAATGGCTCTTTGAGCACGTCAATTTTTTGCCATTGGGTTAATGACTCTACTGCACCAGACTCTCTGCGGCTCATTAAACAGTCAAACAGCAAACTGCACCTCACTGAATATAGATTTTAAAAAAGTGAGCTACAGGCACTTTTGTGGCTCCAAGGAGTTTGTGCAGGAACTCAGGAGCTTTGGCTACATTTTGATTGATGGTGTTAGGAAGTTAATTTTGTCCCAGTATGATTGTTCCCCCGTGGCTTTCTGATGGTTCATGAACTGCAGAGCCAGCCCCTGCAGTTTGTCAAACATCGACCCTGTGACTACTCCAACTTGTGTGTAGCTTCATTTGCCGAACTGGGAATAATGAGTAACTCTGGAATAATATCATGATATATTCAAACAACAATGAGCGAGAGGGAGCAGCATTGAGAGTAACATGAGGAAGAAAATGTTTTTTTGCTGTTATCCTCAAGAAAACATTTAATGAATTTGACTGTATAACAGAGTTTTTGATCTTCCCCCACACACACTCGACCAAATAGACCAACACACTGCTTTTACTAACAATGTGAAGTATGGTGCTGTGCAAAAATAAAAGGTTGTATCATTTCATTTACAAGCGCCAAAACGAGAGGGAGGAGGGGAGAAGGAAGGCTGGACAACAATACAAATATTGAATGGTTAGAACAAGAACATTGACAAAATAATATACTATGCTCCCAAACAGCCTTATTTAAGATTCACCAACCAAAGATAATATGCACAAAATTTAGTGTGCAATAATGAACTCTTATAAGGACTGACATTTTGAGAAACATACAATAAAGACACTGTTACAACACAAGAGGGACATTTAAAAAAATCCTATTTTGTACAGGAATAAAAATCTTCAACTTCATTTCTAATGTGTTTCTTTAATGTTCCTGTCCATGAGCCAAAACAACATTTAACAAATACACGAGTGATCGGAAGTTCCAACGAGCACAGAAATGTCATCACATACCTGGGGAGAGATATGTTGGCCGACACATTAATGACAATATACTCGCAAGCAATTACAAAGAGGGGCCCCACTACCTTGGAGAAGTGTTGGAGATAATATGGCTCACAAATTAGCAACCATTTTTTGCTCTTGTCTGAAGTTTAAGTAATTGGGGAGGATTTATTCAACGCCTTTAAAGAGCTCGTCCAATATGATATTTCCAACAATCCAAAAATAGGCCTAACGCCATAAGATTTTAGGGTGAAGCACTAAAATACTTTTTTTTACAAATCCCATTAGCTGAAACTTTGGAACAAAAGTATGTTAACAGAACTGAATCGGGCAAATAAAGTGCCTGAAATGCATTGAGGCTCAGAAAGGTCAAGTTTATAAAAGAAGATGGAGTACTGTAATGGCCCTTGTAATGTGATAAAGTTGTTTTCTACCATCCATCAATACACATTTTTCTATAGTGTTGTTAAGATATAATAACAGGTAGAAGACAAGTGAGAAAAATTGACAGCTCAACACTTTGTATCTGTGACACTTGTTTTGCAGACATTTCTTTTCCAGTGATTGTGTGTGAAAAATCTTTCGAGAATACAATAACATTAAAATGACATAAAAAAAAAACCTTTTCTACTTGTCAAAAAACAAAGTAACATCTGGCTTTTGTTTGCGATGGGAATGGACCATGACTGCACAGGTTGTTATAGGCTCTGAATGGAGGAAATAGGAATGTGACACTGGGGTGAATGCATAAACCTGGCAAGACAGCGAGGAGCGAACGCACCAGGGAAAAAAACAAAAGGCTCCTATTCTGGCAATGGAAGAGGAGTCAGTCTTTTTCTGGGTTTGGATTACCACGTGTAGAAAAACACATATATCTTCTAATCTTAGTGTCAAAGGGTAAAAGTGAGACAGAGAAGATTATTTTATTAATAATCATTCCAATGCTCCACAACACCATGTGCTCAAGACCTATAGATCCTCAAATGAAGCCATTCGGACTATTCCAAGACCAGGGTCTGATCTTTTCTGTCAGGGCTCCCACAGTTTGCAACAGTCTGGTGAGCTCCTGATGTCTTTTGTTTGGTGACTAAAACAAAGCTTTTGTTAGCCTTTGTGTTAGCCTTCGGTTCCTAAATTGTATCTTGTTAAGCTCTTTGTAACCATGTTTGGAAAGGTGCTATATTAGTAGAGTTAGTTAACACGATGGTAACACATATAGTGTATATTGTGTATACTAAAAAAACTGCAAACAACTAATATGAACATAAGACCTGCACAAAGTCTCCCCAAACTAACCACAGTGCACTGACAGTGATCCCATTACCCTCCCGACAGTTTTGCTTTGTTGTGTCCGATCAGCCAGACGTACTGTAGCCGACACTCGCCAGAGATTAAACTGTCAAACAAAAAGGCCATATTACTTTGAATGTCAAACTCATAAATACGAATATGAAGAGGTAGATTAAATTAATAAACCCACAGTGACAGAAGAGAGCAACTGAAAGTAAGTAAAGAACACATATTTACCGCGGCTAGACCTTTTGGCTTTTTTTTTTACATCCACACCACTAGGTTTTTGTTTTAACACGCATGTCTGCTACTCTGCTGCTGTTTTAGAGCAGCTGACACAGACAAATTTGGAAACGCTGCTGGCCCCATTTTAGTTAAAAAACTTCAGTTCTGCATTATAGTCAGAACATATAGAATCAGAGATGTTTGAAAACGATCAATTACAAGCGCTGTTAACAGCTGTTGTGCAGTTATTCTCTGCGTTATTACAGTTGTCATAACTACTATTATTCAAACAAGTACTGTGTGGCATGCACACGTCTTCCTGTTTACACCAGCACATGCATGCCCAGTGTACGTGAGGGGACTTCATACACATATCCGGGCATGTTAGTATGGATTGCAATTTTTTACGTAGTCAAGACGCTTGTGTGGACAAAGATGGTTTGCATTTTCAAATGAAATATGGATGGATGCAGCCTTTCGCTGTGGCTTGAAAAAGTTTTAACTTTCACACTTTGTGAGAGCTGGGCCTAGGGGGTGGAGAACCTCGTTATTCTAGACTTGTTACTGAGGTAGCATCAAGGCTGCCGGGACAACTGAGCAGCAATACTTTACAATACCAGCTGTTGGGCCTACGAGTATGCATTGATGCTTGCTCTCTCACTTCCCTCTGTCTTTCTCTTAGTGTGTGTGTGTGTGTGTGTGTGTGTGTGTGTGTGTGTGTGTGTGTGTGCGTGCCTCTCTCTCAGATGTTCTCATTAAGAAACAGGAAAAAAAGCAGCCTGACAGCAGGAGCAGACAACCTTTCTTCTGCTCTAAACCGCGGGTGTCAGGCAGGTGCAAGATACACGCACTAACCTTACCTCACCCAGAGCGAGTCGAGATTCGATGCTGAACTTTTGATTGTTGTAACGGGGGGGAGAGCAGAGATCGAGCTGAAGTGACAAAGATCTTGTTAGAAGAAAATCTGCAGTCAAGTAGAAACAGGGGAGAACTCGGCACCGATGCCCAAAATTACACGATGGGGTCCAGTCATTTTTCATGCCGACCCAATATCACATCCTCCCAGTCGTCACTCAGTGATTCACTTACAGCCAGAGATGGAGGACTCTTTTACGTTTTAAAAGTACAAATGAAAGAATTACCCACAAGTCTTTGCTTGTTTACGATAAAGATAAGCAGCTAAGGTACAGATAATGATTCTTCCTACAAATAGATCCCCACTAAATGTTGATTCAAACCATTATGAGGCTGAGTTGACATTTTGTCAGTCAATTTACTGCTCTTTTGATTTTTCTCAAGCTTTAACTTTGTCACTGTACATTGAAGGAACAGCGTGATAGTCTGTTAACATTTACAAAGTTATTTCTGTCTGCTTTCCTTATTCTCTCATCTCTGCTGACTACTTTTACACCAGAGGCTCTTACAACCTTCTCCCTGACTCTTCTGAGGGGTCTGCCAGCTGCTAGCTGCCCGCTATATTTGAACTTGACATGAGCCCAGATGCTGAATTAGACCTACAGAAAGAGCAGTATTTACCACATGAGCCTGTGCACTCTAAATTCTTCTGTTTCCTTTTGTCTGTGAGGAAAAGTGATGGATTTATTTAGTCTTCTGTGGCTACATGACTCACGTAGGTGGAGGTTGGATCTTTAGCATGGCGTGGTGGTGTTATTTCTCATGGACAGCACTACATTTTGTCTGCTTGAAGAAAAAGGCCTCCTGGGCCACATACAGTACGATGGCTGGCCTACTCAGCTTGATGTCTTCTGACCCGCAACAGTTTCATAACAAACTCAACATAATTTTTACTCTTCTAAGTGTTTCACACACACACACACACACACACACACACACACACACACACACACACACACACACACACACAGACTCTTCTGTCTAACAGAAACTGTCTGATTTTTGCAAACAAGCATTTCCATACAGAGCAGGAAGCGAGATCTGATAAGTGGTCACAGGAGACATGTGGAGCCACACTGTAATACCAGGTGTGAAGACTGGATCACCTGAGGTATGAACGGAGCCTTAGATGGGGTGTACTGAGCAAAAAACATCAGAAATAATGTGTAGTATTTATTTAAAGACAAAGCAGGAAATAACTGTCACAACTATCCACCAATGCCTTGTTTCTAATCATGTCTCTCTGTCATTTCAGATCCAGTCACCGTCACAAGCCACTAATCACCTCATTCCCTTCACCTGAGTCTCCCCACACACACTCCCCTGCTCCTCATTCCCTCATCAGTTCATCTGTGTATTTCTACCGGTCGGTTTCATTCACTCTCTGCCAGATTGTCTAGTGTGTTCCTGCCTAGCTATCCCGCGTTTATATTCTGAATTCTTGCCTGCCTGTTCCCGACCTGATTACGACCCTTTTTGGATTTTGGATTCCCATCTTGCCTGCCCCTTCGGATTTGTTTGCTATACCGACTGTTATCCTGGTTTTGACCCCCCCCCGCCTGTTCTTTTTCTGCTTCTCGGTAAATAAACCACATTGACTGCTCTAAGCCTGTCTGTTGTCGTGCTCTTGGGTGTGTGTAGTCGCGCAAGGAATCGTCAAACCAAGAATTGTTGAATGAAACCGAGAGCGTCATGATGGTTTGTGATGTAACTCACTCACGCACAGTAGTTGAGGGAGTAAACTGAAGTAGCCTTCCAATCAGGATCCAGCTAATGGCTAATGGCACAGTTCCAGGCTAAATGAAAGTTATTACATTAACTGGCGGTCTAGGCTATCAGGTTAATGAAACCTCATTATTGGAACAAACCTTTCACTAAAGTTGAAAGATTCTTAACTTGAGCAATGTTTTACTCAATTTGCTCAAACTGGGCTGAATAACTGTGTATTTGTGTCCACCTGTCTCTGCACTGACTTGCAGAGGGATGTCAAGTGTTGGAGAACTCTTAGGCTGTAGAGATGTGAATATTTGCCATTTAATTGAGATAATTTGTTGCAGCCTCAATTTGTTATTTCGATTCACCTTGAGAAAAGAAAAACTGAATGACAGAAACACTGTCATTCACACACTAAATGGCTAAAAACTAAAGAAGAGGTGAAAAGAACTGCTGCGGGAGAGGATGTGAAATTAGAAGAGGAATAATGGTGACTAGAGATAGCGGACAGAGACAAGATAAGCTGGATAGAATGGGAGACAGCCCACACATGCCTGTGATGAGAGCATGAGAATAAGGCCATGCTCTGCCTTTCTGTCTCGGCTCTGAGGGGGAGGCAGTATATGTGTGTGTGTTTGTAATATAAATATGAATCCTGCATGGTTCCTTTCATCTGCACATCTCAATAGCGACCCCCTCTTTGGTCCTGTGTCCCAAGGTCAGTGGTTATTATTTTAAATATCAAAGTCAGGTGCCAGCAGAGGCTGGATTCTTTCTCAGTTAATTTCACTGAAAGCATGAAAAGGCGACGGAGAAGACAAAGGCGCTGGCCTGGGCTGAGCCAGGGCTGAGGCAGAGGGAGTTCAGAAAGCTTGCAGTCTGTAATGGAAGAAATCAACAACAAGGAGGGTCCTCAGGACCTGTGTGATCAAAGCCATTCCATCCTAAAGACAATCTATCAGTACTATCAAATTCCACATCATCCGTCTGTCTTTCTGTCCAAATGTGGAATGCATATCTCACAAACGGTTCATCTGATCCGCTTCACACTTGGCATGTGTATTGAGGTGAAGTGCAGATTTGGGAGACATCCACTTGTGCTGGCTACACAGATGGGCCGTCAACATTGGCAAGAACCCCTCACATCCTGGGTACCACTTGCTCGCCACCCTCCCCTCAGACTCAGAGTCATATGTGCCTGGACAAACCAGCTGAGGAATAGCTTATGCTGCTCAGCAGCTCAGTAAATCATTGTAACTGTAACTCTACAAACCACACACGTGAACAGTAGCAAAGCAAATTCAGTTTCATTTTATTAAAAAACATTGACGATAAAATCTTTACTGCAAATAAACCAGGTGGGATGAACACAAAGTTCTCTAACTTCACTCTGCACCAGAGACTGTTTATAAAAAGCTCTGCAAAGAACGTCTAGCACACAAACAACAAAAAGTGACATTATATTGTAGAACTGTTAGGATCAATGTATCTCTGGAGGACCAACACAGGACAAGCCCATTAACAGGCAGGTTTAGAACTGACCCTGAGCTACTTTTTGTAAAGCATCCTAGATGTGGATTCAACTCTTAAGGTGTAGTGTGTGTTTGTGTTGTGTTTTTGTTTTAAGTCTCATTAGGCTGTAATATAATGTTTAATGAAGGCCATTAATCTGTATCTATACACTTAATGCTATTACTTCCCACTAATTATCTCTGTACGTATAAGAATCACACCTGAGACAACATGCCTGTGAATTTGCAAACAATGGACTCTACCTCCTATCTAAAGAGCGTGGTCTTTCATTCTCAGAGCATTATTTATTCAATTCACGTTGCAATTTACTCTTGTGTGCAAATTAGTTCTGCTCCATCCCAGAGCTGTTTGTCTGCTCTCAGACTCACTGTTGCTGCCCAAAAATAAGTTTTGTGTGCGAGCGCACAGGACCAGCCTGAGAGGACCGACTCCAACTGAAGCTCGGGACATTTGTGCAGCAACAGCGTATCTGAGTGCAGACAAACAGTTCTGAGCAGGAGCAGAGCTCATTTCCATACGAGCGGGAGGCTATTTGAGAGAGAGGGAGAGGCAGGGATTTGAGGGAACATGCTGCAAAAATCTGAGTGTGGAATGAAGAAAACATTCTGAAAATGTTGTTGAATAACGATACGAGAAACAGGGATAACACAAAGTCACACACACACAGACACAGACAAAGTTAGAGCTGAGGAGATGCTGCTTGGTTGTTGATATACGTTTTGTCTACAGGACAACATTTTTGTAGGTTTCTAAATAAAGTACTGAAACACAAAAAGAAGATTTTCTCTCTTTTGCACAACCGCACCTTTTAAATAAATTCCAATTCCCTCAAGTGGCTTTTTTTGATGGGCTGCCACAATACACTCAAAATACTACAATAAACTACAAAATAATACCTGTAGGATTGTGCAGATCGATGATTGAAGATCTCTGTGATGGAAGATGGTCAGAGTGATCAGAGATAGGTATTTGTCTTGTAAATCCAATCAAAAGATAAGAAATGGCCAGAAATCATGTTTGTGGGAGCATCAACTGGAGTGTGGGCATTTCTTCTGATTTTCTCTCCAGCAGCTTCTTTTTTTCGAGTTTGGATGTTTGTAGACACTCATTAGATCAAATCAAACCTTTGGTCCTAGTTTGGTTTCACTTTGGTTCATGTAGCATTGGGTGCAGATCTTGTCAAGTTATCAGCACGTTTAAAGCAGCAGCAGAGACGATGAAGGTATTTTAAGAATCACACCTGAACAAATGTGACACACAGACCATGGTAGCAGAGAGAGTGCAGGAGCAGAGGGGATGTTCAGTTGAATATTTAAGTCTCGTCTGCCTGACTCATTGATCCTGTATCTCGCTGAGGTTTCTTCAAGTTAGAATCTATGGCTGTGAAACATCAGCAGCCTAACTGGGCTGTGTAGTGATAAATCCATGACGCTGTCCATGGTGCTGAAGTCGCAAGCACATTTCTCATTGCGCCTTTTTCTCTGTCTGACAATTTCTTCTGGGATGTATAATATTCTCTTAAAGGTACAGTGTGTAGAATTTTGTGTTATCTAGTGTTGAAGTTGCATGTTGCAGCTGAACACCCCTCACCTCACCCTCTCCTTCCAAACATGAAAAAGAAACTGTGGAAGCCTTTAATTGTCATAAAAACTCAAAAGGTGTTTAGTTTGTCCAGTCTGGACTAATGTAAAAAACATGGTGGCCTCCGTAGAGAGGGTCCCCTCGATGTAAATATAAAGTATTTAAATATAAAGGACCTTTTCTGAGGTAAAGAAAACTACAATTCATACAATTTAGATGAAATGAACTAGTGAAAACATCATGAGGATTATTCTACATTAAACCTCAGCCAATAGATCCCTTTCACCTGAATCTTACACACTGGACCTTTAACTGTTTGTGCTAATACTGAATCTTATACCATTAGCGCAATATCTTTTTGATGTAGCCTGCATAACAGCATCATGACAAGGCCTGATCAGGAATTACACAGCTTGAAGCAAAGCTTTACCTTTATTTATTTATTCAAGGGTTTGTAGTTCCCATTTCTTAATTTTTCACATAAAACAAATCTTTGTGTGACAAATTAAGTGTTTACTGGACAATGTATTGAAACAATTATTAACCAGAGTTTAACAAAAGTCCCTAGAAATCAGTTTAAGAAGTAAAAAAAATAGGTTTCCAAAAAGGAAAAAGACACAAGGAAGCCCTTCTCCCTCCCCCTCTCCTCCCCCTGTGTGGGTTCCCTTTGGGCTATTTCCTCTGATAAAGACTTACAGATCACCTGCTGGCTGCATGTGCTCCCTGCTGAGATCGTCCACTTCTACAAACCAGCTCTAAAAAAACCTGTGTACTCAACTCAGCTGCTGCCATCGACACTGCCCTTGGAAAAAAGCGAAAGACACAGAGTGGTAGCTTCAGGGCTCGCAACATTCCTTCACATACCTCAGTCAGACAGTCGACTCAGTGCTTGTTAGCCTGTAGATATTATTCCTGTTTGCTGCTGCCCGATGGACTTGAAAGAGACTCACAGCAGCAATAGAGCAAGTAGAGCAAGAGCCAGGTGAGAAAGTAGACAGGTAATCAAGACCACAGTTATAAAATCCATCTTGTAGCCATTGTTTTCCACACAGTCATTACAGTGGACTCAATTTTGTTAGTTAACACTTTATACTGTTATCAAATGTGGCTTCTCCAGACTACCAGTATATATTTCTTTCTATTTCCATACAATATGTTTGTGTGTTATTCCTACTGTGGTGTCATCCAAGTGTCTGTAAGTGCCGACATTTACATCATGTTTTTAGATTCAAATGATGTTGTCACTGCAGCAGTAACTAGGAGGAGGATAACGTTGTTGCTTTAAACACTTCACCCATTCCTCTATCGGTATAGTGGTGAGTATTAAGTGAATTTCTATTTTCGGTTGAACTATCCCTTAAACAACATATGTTATTTGTATATTTTCAAAATTCACGGAGAAGGAGAAGACAACGGGGAATCTCTGAAAGATGAGAGAGTGAGAGGGCAGACCAGAGAGATAACTGGAGAGACAGAAAGAGAGCTGCATACCAGCCACCAAGCTGAAGTAGAGAGGGCTCGAGATGGCTTTTTTGATTTAGGGGATAAGGACACAGGTCCAAAACAGTTGAAGCTGTCGAAGTACCCACACAATCTGTTTGGTATCCAAAAAATACCCATCCAAAAAAAACATTGTTTATTTATTTGGGCTGTTTGTTTGCCATGGTATTTTACTGCTCATTTCACTCATCATATGTCTTGTATGATATAAAAACAACATAGGAAGTTGTTAACAAGGTTAAAAACTTGATTTTCACATGACCTAACAGTCCATCTGGAAGTTATCACCCTCTTGTTTTCCCCAGCCTGTTTGGTGGACAGGCCTTTATGTGTTCATTGTCATGTCTTCGGTCCTCTTTTATAAAAGAGAGTTTCTATTATGGACTGTGTTTTAAGTTTTGCTCTCCTGTGTCCCACTCTGTCTCAATCTCTGTGCTTCACTCTGTGTCCCTCTCAGTGTCCCTCTCAGTGTTTCTCTGTGTTCATCTGTTTCCTGTTTTATTTTGTAGTCTCTGCTCCTTGTGTGTTTTGCCCCTGGACTTCCTGCCCTCATCAGGTTCACCTGTCTGTCCTGTGCCACATGTCTCTAGTTTCTCATTAGTTCAGTGTGTATTTAAGTCTTTGTGCTTCCCTCTGTCTTTGTCAGTTCGTTGTTGTGTCCATGTCCCTGTGTCGTTTCACCACTTGTCGTTGTTTCCAGTAAGTCTGTAGTATTTCCTTGTGTCTCCCCCGTTTTTGCCTAAGAGCATTTTGAGTTTACTGTTGATTTTGTTTGGATTTATACCCTGCCTCGAGAATAAAAGGACACTTTCATTTGAAACCTTTGGGTCCACCCACTCCATTACCCGCTCCCCACAAAACATAACATTCATGCTACTGTATGCATGTCACATTCTCACTGGGGCTGAGCACCCCTTAAAGTCTGATCCAATCGCCCCTGCTCATTATCTACAAGTTACTTTCACTTAAAACTGTTTTATTTACTTAAATGTCAAGTTGTTTCAATATAAAAATAACAGGTGAAATGAAATTACTTTTTCTAAATTCAATTAAGTGAGGAGTTGTGTTTACACAGTAAAATAAAGGAAACTGCCTTATAAATATAAAATCATCCTATGAAGAATGATTAGGTCACAGGATTATTTTTTTACCAATTGCAAAGAGCAATTATACTGAAAGGTCGTTCTTGACCTCTGTAATGAAAGTTAATAATCTCACCACAAGGAGCATTCATTTGCAGTCCTGGAGCTGTGTCTCCAGAGGGTTTACAGAGGGGTTTGTCATGAAATTACAGCTGTTTAAATTTGTCAGGAACAAATTATGGATAGTCTTTAGTATGATCTTTTCATATTAAGCCTATTTATTTTTGAATGGCAGATATTAAATTGAGTGCCCTCTTTTGTATCACACAGCTGACTACTTCAAAAGGTCTGACTGAATATTTTCAAATATGAACTTTTCTCTATGTAGAAAAGAATATTTGAATTTCAAATAAAAAGTGACAGCCCTTTGCTGGACATCTTGCTGGGTGGTTTTGCTCCCTACTCTTCCCTCTTGTCTCTTCTCTGCAAGTTCTGATCAATCCTGAAGATGTTACATTATTCATGCTGGGAGAGAAAAACAGCAACAGCCTCCAACAGGAGACAAGAGCAACTTGCAAACACAACAACTTATATGAACTCTCACACTTCAAGTCGACCAAATTAAGCCTCAGCCAAACTTGTCAGAGTGTCACAACTCTCTCTCACTCTACTTTCACTTTCTGTTCTTCATTTCTTTTAGTAACAACTCTATTTAGGAAAGAGAGAAGAGGGGAAGCTGTGTGGTGCAATTTTCTTTAACACTACAATGTTACTACTACATTTTTCACAGTTCTGTTCCTCATTTCTGTGTTGATCACACTTTCATAATCCTATATTGGAAATGAACAGATTACCTGTTCGTAAAGAACATGTACCATCCCTGATTAGGGCTTGCGCATTTGTACAGACCTGAGTATTTACAAGGAGACACGCTGATGATTCAGTCATTTTTAACACCCACACATGTGGTTCACTTTATAGAATCATACCTCGCTGCTCATCGATCTGTCTCATCCTTGGCTTTGGATCGACTGCTGTCTGAGCTTGTTTGCCTCTGTTGTCAATCCTACCGATACACTGAAACACAGTGTGCATCTCAAACTCCAAATATTAACCACCATTACTATTTTTAATCCATCTCTACTCGTCTAGTGGGCTGTAAATATTTAGTACGACCATAACCTAAACTTCAGATCATGCAGCTACCTTGTGTCTCACATTTAGTCCTAACACATACACTAACAACGTGGCCTATACTCTCTCCCACCTATGAATACTACTTTCGGTAGTCCACCATGATTGATTTGTAAATTATGGCTTTTCTGAATGCTGCAATTAGTAGTATAAGGACATTCTACAAAGTGCAAGCCCCAATAATACAAAGTGTTTGCCTTTAAAAATATTTTGCACATCAAAGATTTGCTGCATTATAAGTGCTTTATGGTGCACAGTACATAGTCATAATAACTTTATTATAGTAGGACATTAAAACCTTTTTTAGCTGAACATAATTTAAAATGTCCAATCATCAGGCACTTAAACTGTGTGCAGGATGTAGGGATGAGGGCAGGAATGGCGGAAGGAGGATGAAGGGATGAGAGTAGCGGTGAGGAAGAAGAGGATGAAGGGATTAGGGTAGGAATGAGGGAAAGATGATGAAGGCATGAGAGTATGAATGAGGAAAGGAGGGTGGAGGAATGAGGAGGAATGAGGGAGGGCTGTGGGAGGGAGTGGATGAGGTAGGGATTGATGGAAAACAAACAGTTGAAATAACAATGAATAGACAATGTAAAATTAACAACAGAGTGAGAAGAGTGACAAAGGTGTAATGAGCTGTGCAAGTTTTCCTTGCTACTCTGTGTGTGTGTGTGTGTGTGGTTGTGTGTGTGTGTGTGTGTGTGTGTGTGTGTGTGTGTGTGTGTGTGTGTGTGCTCAGTTACTGCACTCAAGAGGGTTGCTCCTCCAAGCTGTTCATTTGTCAGTTTGTTGTGGAATTGCATCACTGAGTCCAAAACTAATTTCCCCATGGGGACAAATACAGTAGATCTTAATCAGCACAGAGGAGCTGAAACCTGATTCTGTGCTTTGGAAAATATTCAGTAAAATCAGGTGGGTGGTGACTGCAGAGGGTCGTCATGTTGCTGTGAGATGAGAGTTTCTTTTTCAGCTACATTACTTCCCTGAGAGTTTGGTGTATCAGCCAGTTGTTGACCTGCAGCGAGGCTTTAAACCCTGCCGCTCCTGCAAGTGTTTGCTTGTAATGGGACTGATCAGTGACTGTAAGCTTGCTGTGTTGAGCTAAACACCACTCCAGATAAATGGCATCATCCTGCATGAAATGTAGAGATGGCTGCACGTGTTTCCCAAGTACCTGACTGTCTGTCTCTCTGCCTGTCTGTCTGTCTGTCTGTCTGTCTTTCTGTCTGTCTGACTGCCTGGCAACAGTAAAGCCCTTGAAAATAATACATTGCAGCTCAAAAACATGAGTAGATTTTTTGATCCGCCATATGTCTTTCAAGTAGCAGAAAATGTGGCATGTGCAGATTTTGTGTGTGTGTGTGAGAGAGAGAGAGTGAGAGAGAGAGAGAGCTCAGGCTGGAGACAAAGAGGGATCTTTAGCTCGCTAGTCTTCAGGTTCAGTGGTTCTCAAATGTTATTGTCAAAAGTTGCACCTCTACACATGGTTATAGCTTCTCTATGTTAATCATCATAAATAAGACAGATTGACAATGTAAATGGGCACAATAGAGAAATAAAGAGCAACAGGAGCACATTAGTAGAAGGGATGAGGCTGGATGATGTTATGGAAGATAGATGTTATCTGAGCACACAATCCACTGATTACACTGCAAGGCATAATACAGAAGTAAATAGCAATAATACTGATTGATGGCTGGTGCTGCATTGAATATTGGCCCGTAGCTGGCATCCAATAGTGTCGCTGTGTTGTGTTACTGTCAGTCCATATGGAATAATGTGCATTGATGGTTAATTAGCCCCTCTGGGATGGAAGAGTGCATTGTTTATTTGCTCATATATACTTTGATGCTGGTTAGTGTGTTTCCATGTTGTTGGCATGTGCAGAGTGATTCCCTCCTATGAGCAGGACAGGAGGAAAGAGCAGAAGAGATGAGTGTGATGGAGAGAAGATACATGAGGGATGAAGAAGAGCAGAGCCTCAGATAAAAAACAGAGTCAACACAGTTTGTCTTTTAGTTTAAAAAGAGCTCTAATCACATAATGGAAGCAAAAGCTGTGAGACCAAGGTTGGTCGATTTTTCAAAACTGAACAAAGCATTGTCAACACAACCTCAACATGACTGCTAATCATGTCAAGGCTGCTATTTTTAATGAGGATTGTTTACTCCTGCAAAAACTTGAACAAAGTTGATGGAGAACTCGTACATTGACTGGCCCCTTTATATTTAAATACTTTATATTTACATCTGGAGTGAGTCCTCTCTATGGAGGCCACCATGTTTTTCACATTATTCTAAATTGGACAAACTAAACACTTTTTTTGACAAGTGATGGTTTCCGTGGGTTGTCTTTCGTGTTTGGAATGGGAGGGTGAGATTCAGCTGCAACATGCAACTTCACTACTAGATCTCACTAAATTCTACACACTGAACCTTCAAACCGCTTTAAAGTTCATTCCCATTGACCTTTCCATACACACATACTGCATTAATTCTACCACACAACACTTACACAGTGTCGGAACAGCCATCAGGGGCAATTGGGGATTCAGTATCTTGCCCAAGGACACTTCGAAATGTGGACTAGAGACAGACGACCTTCTCTACGTCCTGAGCCACAGCTGCCCCTATGGCACCTTTTCTTCATACCAACCACAAAGCAAACTTTTTGCCCGATAATAATAAAATATACAGAAACAAAGTAAATGTACTTTGTTACATCCCACCCCTGGTTTAGGAGATAGCAGTTACTCACATATAACGTCTGTCTCTGTGCTGATAAAAACACAAAAGGAGCATTTTGGAAATTGCCAACTCAGCCTGGGGCCCTAGCTACTCATAGTCAAAAATATTTGTTGGAAATTCAGGTTTTTAACAAGAGTGGTGATTAATGAAATATTGACCAATAATGCCATTCAGAGAATCAAGTTTAATGTGTGTTTGAAGCCATGCTGTGTGTGTGTGTGTGTTTGAACTTTCAGTAAATGTCTAAGATTAAGATTAAGTGTGTGAAATACCAGATCTTAAAACCTTTGTCCATCCATTATATCTTGAGCAGCTTGATTTAATGTTTGCGGTGAATTTTATTGTAATCAATAACTGACAACCAGCGCTTTCAACACTGCACTTACCTCCATTCAACGTCCTTCCTTATTGTGTTCCTCCACACAAAAGCCCAAAGTGAGTGACCACCAACTAGACATGTTGTAGTTCAACATGAATGTGTGTCTGCATATTAAATCATAAACACTATGAACTGTTGCAGTAATGATGGCTCACATACATTTTAGTAACATA
Source organism: Paralichthys olivaceus (assembly GCF_024713975.1). Taxonomy (NCBI): domain Eukaryota; kingdom Metazoa; phylum Chordata; class Actinopteri; order Pleuronectiformes; family Paralichthyidae; genus Paralichthys; species Paralichthys olivaceus. Next base: position 20,260,364 of record NC_091108.1, on the reverse strand, counting down.
GAGTAAATTTGGGTAATCTGGGACATTGGGTAATGTGAAGCTCTAGTCAGTTTATTTCCTGTTCTCACTAAATCTAGTCAACAGGACTTTTTTAGCATGGACATCATATGACTGAAATCATGTGACTTCATGGGGGGTGATGTCACAGAAAGGGGAGGGGCAAGTGTCTATCAGAAAACACAAGATTAATGTTAAGAATATAAATCTGTCATTAAGAAGAAAATGCTCCTGATTGTTATCAAATGGTGTTTGTGATGTATTGTAGCATATGGTCTGCAGTCGTCAGAGAGGAGTTAATGGTAAATACAGTCTGTCCCTGTCTGTTTAAACTGATTCTCTGGTTAGCACACTAGCACATAATCAGTGAGCTCTCTACAGAGATGATGCACAAAGAGTCTGTCCTGTGGTCTGCAGCCGCTGGTGGAGGAGACAATGGGCCGATCGATGATGATGATCTTTCATCTGCTGTTTGTTCCCTGAGTCGCCCCAGTAGAAGGTGAATTACCAAATTAATAATCTGTAATTGTTATTGTTTCTTGCTGTTGATTGAATTTTTATTGATTTTTTAAAAATTGTGACACACTTTTAATAGACTGTTTTTAATTAATATTGTAGTTTCTTTATTTAAGATTCTTTTAAGGGTTCTTTATAAAAAAAATGCCTTTACATGTTAAAACAATGACATTTATGTTAATAACATACATTTTCTTATTAATTGTCTCAGTTAAAGGTACAGTGTGTAGAATATTGTGTTATCTAGTGTTGAAATTACATGTTGCAGCTGAACACCCCTCACCTCACCCTCTCCTTCCAAACATGAAAAAGAACCTGTGGTAGCCTTTAACTGTCATAAAAACTCAAAAGGTGTTTGGACAAATGTAAAAAACAGGGCGGCGTCCATAGAGAGCGCCCCCCTCGATGTAAATATAAAATATTTAAATATAAAGAGCCTTTTCTGGGGTAAAGAAAACTACAATTCATACAATTTAGATGAAACGAACTAGTGAAAACATCATGAGGATTATTCTACATTAGATTTCTGCCAATAGTTCCCTTTCACCTAAATCTTACACACTGGACCTTTAATTATTTTAAATTATTTTTAAAAAATTGGCAACATTGAGCTCAGCATGCATAAAGCAAGGTGAGAGCATTCCAGATTTGAAAGTGACCTGTCCCTGATGATCAAATTCATGAATTCAGGCACAATTAAAAATTTTTTGGCACAAAGAACCCTGAAAGCTGTGTCATGTCTCCTCTGAGTATGTATATATCTGTTCTTTCCTCTGGTGTGCTCAGTAAACATCTTAAAGATTACAGAATGGTATAATATAATGATCTTAATTTTAAAACAAATATCATAAGTCTCAGGAGTCAAAATTGCAAAAAAAAAAAAGATAACCTGAATTCACCCTGTTGTTCTTATGAGATTATATTTGGTTACATCCACAAACACTCTATAGTGTTATGTCTCGTCAATATTGTAGAGTTTATTCATGTTCATGTTTAAAGTTATGTCATCCCTGTGTTTAGTTCATGTTTAGTCTTGTGTGTTCTGATCACTCTGTTAAGTTAAACTTCACTCATGTCTAGTCTCATCGTGCACTTCCTGTTTTATTTTGTACTCAGCTTTTCTCTCGTTTCAGACCCTGACTTCCTCCCTTTGTGTGATTTTTCCCACCTTGGTGATTGACGTCCCCGCCCCTGATTGGTTTCACCTGTTTCCCCCTTCCTCAGGTATAAATAGTCCTCGTCTCCCTTTGTCCTGTGCCACTTTGTCTTGTTCTGTCCATGAGTGTTTATGAGAGTATTGCTGTCAAGCCAAGTTTATGTTCTTCATCAACTTTATGATCGATCCACAGTTTTGTTTATTTTGTTACTTTGTTCCTTTTATTTGTGCACCTTTTATCGAGAAATGTTAAATTCACTACTGTCACCGAGTCGTGCGTGTGAATCCACCAGCATTCGTGTCTGAGGTCATTACATATAGTCTTTACTTAACAAAACACTCTCTTTCTTCTATTTGAATAAAATACCACATGCTGTCTGTCTTTATTTATTTCCACACTTCAGATTGCAATTAATTGTCAGAGTGTGTTTGACTTCCTGTCATGTTGTTCGTGTTTTTTTGGTTTCGGACACCAGCATCTGAAAAGGCTGGCGTTTTAAATCTTTTCTCTGCTCATGCTCAGTAACAAGGTTAAGGTGGTCCAACTCACTGAACTTCAAAGAAAGCGCCAGACAAAGTCATTAAAAGAACATGTCAGATGCAGTGAAAATCCCTCACTCTTGTGTGCATGAAGTGCATCACAGTTTGAAGTGGATGGAATTGTTTGGGTGGAAATGTTTGGGAACGCTGCATACTTGAAGCCTGAAAAGAATTGTCTTTCCACTCCAGGTATTTTTCTCCGGCTCCTTTGTTTTCTACAAAATAAAGCACATTTATTTCTGACATGATGTATTGGCTGCATCCTGCCGTGCACACACTTTGCATCAATCCAGAGCGCGACTTTGGCTGCATATTTCAGAGGGCAATTAATATTGGATTAACAAGGGATCAGTTGGAAGTTTTCAGCCTGAAGCTACTTCTAGGCTTTTCACTGTGAGAGTTTAAAAGGGACCATGTTACCTTAAAACACAGCCACTAAATCCATTGTGAAACTGTGAAATTCAAGGAAAACAGATTAATGACATGTATTCCATAAAAAAAAAATGTCAGAAGGGTTTTAAAGCAGCCATAAAAAACACAAACTGGGACGATCTATATACGCCTCGAAAATAAATTAGAAATGAGTTGTGAAAGCTTACAGAGAAACAGAAAAATCTTAAAATGTTTTCAAGACATTCTTCAGAAGAAACATAAGAACAAGCAACATTTTCTCAGGGGTGAAGGATGCTCTCTTGAAGGCGGTGACCTGACCTCAAATCATTCAATACGTTTTCCTTTGGTATCTAACTTAAATAACTGGGTGACAAACAAATCCCTCATCACTTTAACAATATCTTCTTCCCACTACACCCAATGCAATTTGGATTGTAATCTTCTTTAGGACCTACTGGCCTAACAACTCATTTTCAGTTTTTCCACATTCCTTTATAAATCCTTCCTCTCAGGCCTCATCCATACTACTATGCTTTTGTTTGAAAACACATTAAACTCTGCTAAGGATTTGCCTGCTATCCACTTAAAATAGACATCTGGAAATACTGCTGGCCCTAGTTTTTATCCAGGCATATTATAAAGAATTATAATATTTAAGAAAAAGCCTCATCAAATTTTCAAATGCCTTCCTAGTGTATAAGATTATGCATGGTGTAACTCCTCCTTCTCTGTCTGGCTTCATCAACTTCAAACCCCCCTGTAAACAGAACCACCAGGGGAGTGTAGTGTCTAAGGACTGAACAATGCCACACAGAGAAAAAAAACTGCATCTAGCCAGCTAGTTTTCTAAAGAGCATCACACCCTACTGCTATAATTGGAAGGCAGTTTGTGTGTTTGTCTGTTTCTGTGTCCAGCTACTCGTCCGAAACCCATCCTCCATTCCAACTCCCCCCAAAAAAGGTTCCCCAGTCACACCTTGGGGTCATAAATGCCTTTTATAGTATCTGAGAAGTGGGTGGAATTTGCAACTCATCTGATGAGTTATGATTTTGTTGAATGGACATTTTTTTGGCAGAGAAAAACAAGTAAGACAGAATAATTACTAGATGTACAGGCATATATCAGTGGGTGCAAGCCCCCCAGGGCAATTTGCAGCCAGGGGCTCATCATGGTGATTTAAGTTGCACCTGCAGGTCAACAGGTGTGACGTCTATTTCAGTTCAATTGACTCTGAGTATGTTTACTCTGACTGACGCTCATGCACAGTGAATGAAAAGGGTCCCCTTCAATAGAGTTTTCCTCACCATGGCAGCTGGTAGAAAAAAAAAAAAAGGTAAAGTCTGTGGCAAAGATGTGAAAGCCCAGTGATTTCTGAGCTTCATGAGTGTCTCAATAGATGCCTGAGGAATAGAGATCATTATAATATCACTTTATTCAGGGGATTATATTTCATCAGCCTGTATCGGTGGTCATTTCACCATTTTCATCAAACTGACAAAGTTAAGAAGTAAGAAATAAATGTGTCTTGCATATCTGCCTTCTGTTGCTAGAGACCCTGACTTTATCAGCCCCCACTGGGACCAACGCTGCCTGTGTCTTGTAATGTAAGATGGCAGTCTGTCCTCCACAAGTCAACCGTGCTAAAATTAAATGCGGCTTTCTTGTCCACTGGGGCTGTTGAATGACAGTAAATACAATGGTCAGTAATAATGAATATGCAGTCACTGAAAGTTCATAGTAAGTGTTGTATTGTTTTCCACTCTATTAATGAAAATAATTTCTTCAAGGAAACTTTCAGCTTTGCATTTTAAATGGTTAAATTAAGCAAGAATGAATGGTGCTACGTCAGGTCCGCTCATCTCAGCTGTTATTTCAATTAGGAGAGGCTTACAGAAAAACTAATGAGAAAGAGTCAATTACAGTGAAAAATAATTTATCGTGAACACAGAAAGAGTCTTTTGGTGCTTGAAAGGAAGTTAAACACATTAGGACGTTGTGACCTGAAGGAGACTTCCCCTTGATCCCAGACAATGGGACGAAGCACGGACTTGGAAAGTCTTTGAGGAACTTCTGGATGATGGTTTGAGCAGATGGCCGGGAATCCAGAATTGAGGTGGTGCAGGTGGCTCACTCGCTGTGCTGAGCTGACAGCTGAATGACAGCGGAGAGAGAGAGAACATTTTAAACTCTATCGACTAAAAGGTTGATTGGCTCAAGGTTAGCGTGTCAGGCAGTGATTGGATGAAAAGAGGATGAGCTGGAGGAATCTTGGTGTAGGGACAGGCTTCCCCCAGTTAGACCAGCCAAGTGGATGTTAGAGCCTACGATGTCAAGTCTGTGTTCAAGATATAGTATGGATGAAAAATTTAAATGTCTTATGTTGTTTTTGGTATCACCTCAGTAGCTTTGTGGAGATCATGGAAATCTGAAAAACAAGAAACCTGTCCATTATAGGCCTGCATACATGTTTTTGCTTTCTTTTTTTTTTTTATCTCTGCCAATTCCTTTTTACTACCACAGTATCTGCCTCCCATTTCGGTGCTATAGGAGGGTCGAGTATATATCAAAGCAAAAAGACACAGCCTGCTGTGGCTGGAAACAGGTTGGAGTCCGTGGTGAGAATGAACCACAGCAATAAACAGCAAGTGGACAGTGGAGTTGGGTGATGATTCTGTGAGGGATCATCACTACAAGAAACACCTTTTTCATCACTCATCCACTCTTCATATAAAAACAAAAAGACGTGGCATCATCTAAATGTACATTGTATTTTCAGGAGTGTGTTGATCTTTTATCATAACCTACATTACAATAATATTCTTCTCTTTGTACTGTGGAGGAAGGAATGCTAATGCACGCGTGGTGATTGTTATCTCTGCATCTGCATTTGTTAGGAGGCAGCAGCACTGTGGAAGCTTTGATCGGTACCAAATGCTGCTCGGGCACATTGATAGATTCTGTCATTAATATTTAATCTACACCGAGATACTCCTCTTTACATTCCTTATCACCTTTATCTCCAACAGTTAAATAGGTCTGCACTCCAGGGTTATTGCTCTTCTCCTTCAGTTGCTGTCCATTTGAAATGATTGGTTAAGAAATAAAACTCACTGCATTTACCATCACCCTTCTCTCAGAGTCAACTGCCATATTGTTATGGGCTATAAATGCACAAAACTCATTGCTCATCTCTTTTTCTCCAAAATGCCTCGTCCTCCAGCTTCTCCAGTTCACTTTAAGTGATGGTGAAGTATTTGAGTTCAATATAAAAGACAGACAGTGATGATGAACCAAGGCAGTGTGCAAAAATGTCGATGTGTTTGTGAAATGATGGATGTCACGTCGTCAGTGGGATCACTTCTCACTTGGACCGATGCCTCCTGATCAACACTTGTAAGCACACCGGTGCTTTGAGAGATGCTAATATTCGCCTGGCAACATGCCCCTGATACTGTGTTAACATGCTGTAGTTTAGCCATAGCTTCAACTTTAATAATAAACACACACTTCCATGCATACATTTCACTGTTGCAAGACACGATAACTGTGACATTTCTTATTCTACAACTCTGTTTTATCGTCACCTTCCTTCTCTCCTTGATGGAATTGTCATTTTATTGCTTTGAAGTAAATAAATGAGCAAATACATAGATTTATTTCATCCAGACAGTGTTTTCACATGCCGACAGTATGCTATAGGAGCAGGGTTGGCAGTTTAACAACAGGGATGCATATTGGTCTTTTTGTCAACAAGCATAATGGCACTTCCCCTCAGCCTGCTTCAAATTACCTATTGAGATACAGGAAACAAACAATGATGAATATTGGCTAATGACTCTCACCACCTTCTGAACACAAGCAGGGGGTTAGGACCACAAAAACCTCAAGGACCCCTGAAAAGCTTGAGGCTCTCAAAACCAGACTTTTGTCAAAACAACACAATGACGGGCAGAGAAAGAAAAGGGGAAAAACAAACAATATTGTCATTCCATACGTGGCTGAAGTGTCTGAGAATCCCTGGATCATCGACAAATACCACATTCCTGTGTTTTTCAAGCCCAGAGACACAGAGACAGAAACAGAGGCTTGCCGATCCTAAAGATTAAGCTAACAACTGTAAGAAGTACATGACCCAGCACAGGAGGACCAAGTCCCCAATACTCTAGGTCAATACAGGAGACGAGTGTGTACATGTGTACATCTGTCAACAGAGGGGCAGGTCTACGACACCACTTATCTGACACTTGCAGTGCTGGCCTGACAACCTTTACCAGGATAATCAACATCCATTCACATCATGATGAACGTGATTCTGACCGAGGGGACTGACCAGCTTCGACAGGTACTGACCTGGCTATGACCTCAGCCAATCAACTGATGTTGTCAGATATGACAGAAATAACCCACTCATGTAGTTTCCTCCTGGATAACATCTGGAGCATTTTTCTATTTAGGACAAGTTCAAATTCCCTTTTGCTCATTTAATGTTGGACAAAAAGGCAGCTGCACCAGAAGCATAGTTCAAAACAGTGGGTAAAGGCATGTTTTTGGCCTAGAAAGCAATTGACCAATCAAACTGCCAGCTCCCATCTCTATTTTAAAAGCCAGGTGCATCTGTACCTTGGTGGATTCGTCAGGTAGAAGAAATAGTGTACAAACGTTATGTACCTACCTATGTAGGTCTTAGTAACGCACCATTAAGGGCGTTCTCACACCTGAAAGTCCGAACCACGATCTGAATCAAGGTTCATGTCTTATTTACTTTTGATCAAGTTAGTTTTGGTTTCTTCTTGTTCTTATGGCATGATTTACATTTTGCCTGTTTAAAAAGGTTTGATCAATAGCCAAAATTTCCCCCCTCTATGTGTGCTAGGTGCAGACCCCTATATATATGGGGTTAGGGTTAGGCTAACCCTATGTATCTATATATCTATATATTAACCCCTTATTTTGAGTATTGAGGGCTGCACACATTCCAGGTGATCAGAGTGCAGGCCACATTTTCATCAATAAGATTTATTTATCTCTCAAATTATGAAGCTGTAAATGGAACGTGTGTTTTTACTTAATGTACTGGGATAATTGTTTTCATGCTACATGTATCATACAGTAGTAGAAGGAATAAAAAAAACAACCTGGAGATAATTCAGTTAAATTGAAAAACAACTAATCAGCAGGCAGCAAGTCGGCTGTCTGACTGTGGTACGTGAAGGAACGTGGCGAGCCCTGAAGCTCCCAGTCGTTCTCTATGGCTTTCTTGAAGGGCAGTGTCGATGGCAGCAGCTGAGTACAGATTTAGAAGTGGACAGTCCCAGCAGGGAAGATGAACATACAAAAACAGCAGAGGCTGATGTGAATGTCATTAGTTCTGCAGGTATTTGGTCATAAACCAAAGTATTGGATGATGATGGCAGTGAAGGAAATGTCAGACAGAGAATTCCACTATTACTTAGAAGAGCTCATGCAGTGTCTATACTAAATTTGACAAAATATTAAAATAGTTGTGCACATTACACTGAACCAAAAACATCAACCAAATGGTGTCGTTAAAGGAAAAAGTCAGGGATTTTACTTCAGTACCTTCAAACAAGCACAAATCCAATAGGCATTTTAAACCACCCAAGCACAAACACATTAAACATATTGCAGTGTGGCACAGTGGGAGTGTCTCAACCCAGAAAAAAGTATCATTGGCTTAGATTAGCCTCTTTTATCACATGCTGCAACATCTTTCTCATTTTATTGTTGTCTTGTGTTGGTGTATTAAAGATATCAGGGTCTAATATGTTCGTAAATGAGAAGTGATTTTTGTTAGGAAAATACTTGTGACCAGTGATTTAGCAGAAATACTCTCAGTGGCAGTTTTTCTTATGCACTTCTAGCTAAAACTAATGCAGGTTAAACAGCCTTGTGATAAAATCTACCTTCATGGTGGCTGTAATGTTCAGTTTTTTATTAAAACACTTTAAAGATGTGTTGATTCAACGTTGTTGCCAGTGACTGCAGTTTGTGATGGATGCTGTTGACTAGTATTGTGTTATACAGAAAGGTGTATAATTGTGTCCACCTGATTTTATATCAATGAAGTTAGGCTAAATAACAGAAACACTGTATAATTCAACAGCATCACCAAATACATCCTCCAAAATTATCATACAGGTGAATCAGCATGTCTCTGAAATACTTTCAATAAGAACTTAACCTTCATGAAGGGGAAGTTACTGCAGGACTGTTAAATTAGACCATCTTTTCCGAGGTGTACCTAATAAACTGAGTGTATTTAACTAGATAAATGGTGTATTTGGCAACCACGTCTTCAAACCTAAAAAACAACAGACCTGTGGTATCATCTAATGACTCTAGCAGTACTAGGAGGAGGATATCAGCGGACATTTAGACCATAAACATGGTGCAAATGACGATGTTTGGCACTGACCTGAAACTCCAAAAGTGTTTTGTGGACAAACAGTTCACCAACCCCTCTATTGGTGTAGTAGTGTGCAATTTAATTTTTGGGTGAACTATCTCTTTAAGGACAAAGGATGTCACACCTTTTCAGTCCTATGAGATTTGTGAATATGGGCTGTACATTTAAAATTGGAATCGACTAAGGGTACATCAAGTGTCATGGCCATGCATCCAGTACTTGATGAGATATTTCTGTTTGGAAATGGTGGACTGACTGACAATGAACAGGGATGCACTGATCTGAAATCTGTGGTTAATATGGAATCAAATATCTGGATCGATAACTACTTTGTGTTATTTTATGTTTATGTGTTGAAGTGTGGTGACAGACTTGAATATTTTGCTAAAGAAGACTTCACTTGAATTAGTATAATAATTTTTGATTATTGATTTTAGTCATTTCACCATAATCTTAATAAGTAACAACACACATGTACCAAAAGTCGGATCTGGACCAGTGAACCGACACTTCCATGCCTGGAGCCTCCTGCAGCTAAAACCACATGAAGTTACACCACTCTCCACATTCTCTATAGCAACAGATTTGGTCCTTAGCTACACTGCAGTACTATTTGAGCGTGATATCTGAAACACATTTTTTTGTGGTTGCTCATGGGAACTCCTTCGCAGAACTTTAATTATTAGCCACAGGCAATATTTGCTACGTTATTTGTTGTGTGTGGTTGAATTTGTCGTTGATTAGGAGGCAGAGGGAGTTCAGGGAAACCCACATGGAAGGAAGGGGCCCCTGCATTCATTTAACTGCTCGCCTTATTATCAGAGTCTCGGCGGACACCGTTCAGAGCCACTGGACTGAGGCCTGAGCCAGAGACGCTGCACAGTGTCCATCACAAGTGAGTCGGAAAGGACAGTTAGTTTGCTACTGAATGTTTACTGGTGGATGTATTCCAGCATGTTCCAGGAAGCAGAACAGTGATTCTAATGCCTGCAGCCTGCTCTTTGAGTGTCATGAACTTAGTTTGTTTTTCTGCATTAGTGCCAGATAACAAACACACACACACACACACACACACACACACACACACTGGAGGAAGGAGTTTGGATGGAAGCACAACTGAATGCCCTTGTCCTACATCTCAAAGTCATTTGCAGTTTTGCGACTTTGACCTTTGACTTTGCTTTTGTTAAAAAACTGTGACACAGTTTCAGCCTGGTAGGTTTTATTTGCCGCTAGAGGACGTAAAACTGAAAAAAAAACAATTTGAAAAACTGAGACCAGCTCAAAAGATAAAGCAATCTGACTTACATCTCCTACACTCACACACCAGCACCTTTACCTCTCAGGCTACCAGGGAGAAAATGAGTGAAGACAAAGTGATGAATGAATGCAACCTAAAAAAACACAGACACATATTCCTTTTTGGAGAAGAAGAAGTTAGTGTTTAATAATAGTTTCTGTTGACATGACAAAGCTTTTTCCATAGTGCACCTCTTTCCTCTGTTACAAATAAAGGACAAAGGCCCTTCAGGAATCAGATTTTGTAATAATCTGATAAATAATATAAAAAGAAAGTTTAAATTGTTCTACAACTGTAAATGTATGTTTATAAAATGTGTGAGAAAACCTGATCAAACCTAATTTAATTAATTTTGCATACATGTTTTCTTGAGCTTTAAACTACATTATATGAAGATTCTTGATGAAATACAGAGATACTTGTTGTACTCTCACATTTTCTTATTTTCAAAGCCATCCACTGGTGAGGTTAGCATGACCCACTGCCGGCTGTTCTAGAGAATCAAGGTCTCGTCTATTTTCTCCGTGTTCTGCCCGTGTTTTACAGCAGAATAGACATTGAAAATGATCTTTCATCGCAGTTCCAATACCTGTCTGTTGAATATGTCAGAACATCATCCATTCTAATTTAACAAGGGTTTGATTATTATTGCAGGACTGGAAGATGCACAGTTTCATACTGTAGTGTCCTGACATTTAGATTTTTATAACTGTACTTTTATTCGCGGAATTACAGTGATCATATCAGAAACTTCATATTGCTTATGCAGGCAGTGAGGACCGGGCATTAGACCTTCCACTGCTAAGTGTGTCTCAGCCTCACCTTCCAGCAACTTGTTCAAAGTCTGACTATAGCGTGTTAGATATCACTTAACAGATCCATTCCCCATCATGGTTATCCAGCAGGAAACCATGATGTGGAGAGCTCGCTGCAGCCTTACCTCACGGGGCTCCCACAAGAAGTGACTTTGCTCCCATAAGGCTGTTCTTCATGTGGACAGGTGTGAAGAAAGAGCTTAAAACCTATTTTTGGTAGAGATGGATTTAGTGGGCCTGAAGGACACCAGCTCAACTTTGGAAGCTTCAGTCGACTGAGCAGCAAGTGCCCGTGGGAAGTTATAGTTAAGAGGGTGTAGGAAACATGTTGGAGACTCTTCTGCAATTTGGTCACAAAACTTGTAAACTTCATGGGAACATTTTCCGTTATTAAGCACAAATCCTTGTCTCTGTTCTGTTCCTCCACAGACAAGAACAGATCTGCTTCCTCTTTAGATGTACCAACACAAACTTTAGTGTCAGACACAGAACTGACATTTGGTGAGAAAGCTATTATGTATCCGTAGCAACTCCATGTTGAGCAAGGACACAGAATGAGAGATTATTAAAAAGTTGGCAAACTGGTGTCTTTTCTCATCTTTTCATACAAAAAAACCCTAATATTCCACTGAGATAAGATTTGTGCAGTACAACAATTTGGCCCACATACTTTTTTTGTTTTCTTTGTTCTTTGTTCTCAACTAATATTTTAGGTAGAGGAGGCCTAAACTCTTCACTGTCATTTTATTAAAAGATACACACACACACACCACACAGTGAAGTGTTATCCTATTTTATCATGGCTAAATTGCTTAACGTAGCTTCCAAGCAACACTTCCATGTGCCTCTTTGCATCCCTGGCACATAGTTTATTAGACAGTACTAGTGTATTGTATTAATTGGTGAGTGGGCAGTCCACAAAAATGGGTGAAGAAACGATTCAATGGTGAAGGAAATGTCACCTTTACCTCTCACAAATACTGGAAGATGTGCACGTGGACTGTGAGGCTGCAGCTAATCAACTTATTGGTGTTTGGCACTGTGACAATGCTGCAAGTGCCACACGTGAAACACCAGGTTCACATAGTGGAGAAGATTATTAGAAGATTATTAGAAGATAATAAAGTCTCCATGTTACGGCTGTATGTGTTTCCTGTACTGTGTCCCTGTTTTTCTCTTGTCTCTCCTCTAGCTCCACCCTGATTAAACCCATCCGTCATCAGTGAGGTGCACCTGGCCTGTGTCAGGATCAGAAGGGAGGGCTCCAGTGTGGGGACTGCTGGGCCTCAGCATGGGATGTTAACGTTGGGTCGTTTCAGGATAATAAATCCCATGGTTCTGCTGATCTTGATTCGTTTCAGTGGTGGTCAGTCATTTTACATGTTTGCCTCATAGGGCCACATAATCATGGGGTGTAACACTCCACAATGTGTGAATATGCAATACAAAGAGTAAAACATCAATTTAAATAACAGAATTGCATATGCTTGTCAACTTACTGACATAAATAGTTGGGTTTTTTGTTATGACTGCTCTTAACAGAACATGTGGCTTCATCTTGGTGGGTTGAGTGTGCACACGTGCAAACACATTTCCATGCACAGTAGATTTCTAATACAAACTATTCTACTTGAGACTACCCTGCAGCAGAAGTTCATTTATTTTGCTACATATTTACAGCTCTCCAGTCCAACAGTGTATACAGTGTATATATATATATATATATATATATATATATATATATATATATATTGTTATAAAATGAGGGGGAAAAGCAGCATTAGAAACATATGTAAAACAGAACAGGTGTTCAAGGGTCCCAGAAATAAAATGTAAGGTATACTGGCATGTGAATCTAACACAGTGTGTTGCTTTTTTTAGCTTTTAATCATTAGTCAGAGAAGAAGACGGTCCACAGGATCCTCACTGCAAATGGAACATGTGAGAGCAACACATGCACTCTATCACCACCTGCTGTAAATTGAGAGAACAGCCAATATTCACTGATTCACTGTAAAATGTTGTTTCCTAAAAAACTTAAAACTATTATAATACAACTGTTTATATCAACTGTTAAATCTGCAGCAATTAGCAACAAATAAGAGATGAAACAGTTGGGCTTAGAGATGTAAATGATCACCATTTGAAGTCAAACTTAACATTGTACCAACTCTGATTCCATTGAAGGTCATTCCTGATCATTTAATGATGCATATTGTTTTGCTGCAAAGAGAGGTGACTGGATGAAACAAAAAAATTTTATTCAAATGAATACAGCAATATGATTTAGCTCAACAACCACTATGCTGCAGAAAAGTGGTAATCATTCTGAACGTTTTCTTGAAATGTTCATAAAACAATACAAAATGTATGAATCAACAATTTCACATGTGTGGTGTATGTAAAACAGAATAAGTACTTCTGGGTTTTATGTTTGGCAATGTGGGGTGAACACTTCTTCCCAACAACATTGAAGTGTTTCAATCTATCTGGGTTTGAATTGTTATATTGATGGAAAAGACAAAACATATATATATACATATATATTATATATAGAATATATGTACATATGTGTGTGTGTGTATATATATATATATATATATATATATATATATATATATATATATATATATATATATACACACACACATATATATGTGTGTATATGTATATATTACATGTTTATATATGTGTATATATGTATATATATATGTGTATATATGTGTATATGTATATATTATATGTTTATATATGTGTGTATATGTATATATATATATATATGTGTGTATATGTATATATTACATGTTTATATATATGTGTATATATGTATATGTATATGTATATATCACATGTTTATATGTGTGTATATGTATATTGACCTGAGGACGAACCCCTGTCTCCCAGCCAATGAGAAGCTCTCACTCTCACCCAACCCACAGCCATTGGTTGCTGGAACTGACAACAGTGACACGTGCGAAAAACACTGACATGTTCAATGACATTCTGTAAAACTCACTTATTTAAACTATAATCCTTCTAACTAAACTAAACTCTGTCACTAAACCATCAACACATTATAACAGTCAACATTAACTACCAGTCTGTTACAATATCATTGAGTCCACAACACAAAATGCATAATTAATGAACTGATTGATTAATTGATGAACACACAGAAACAGTTATTGTTTTTAAAATTCAAACATAAAGGTTTGGGTGTTCTCATGGAAACAGTGCGTCAGTGCCTTTGATCTGCAGAGGTCAGTGAGTACAGAACTCTGGCTTCTGTCACTTCTCGTCCTGAGATTGCAACGAACCCTTGTGTCTGGATTGTCTCTGCACTGAGACTGTTTCTGTCACAGGATTCACCGCTTTGTCGGACACTCTGCGTTGTCTGCTGCTTCTGGATCGTCACGTACAACATGAGGACAACATCGGAGAACTCCGACGCCACCCGAGGCATCTACAAGCCCATCAAGGTTTGTGTGGACGTTGTTTTCTGCTGGAGTTGGACTGAAAACATGTAAATGTAGTTTCAAGTCTACATCCAGTTTCACCTCTCAGTCCTTCGTCTCCTTTTTTCACAACAACCGTTAAAATATCGCATGCTAGCGATTTTTTAGAGGGTCTAGCTAGCGATTTTAGCTAGCATGCTAACGCTAGCGATTGTAGCTAGCGTTAGCATGCTAGCGATTTTCTTAAGGTTGTTGTGAAAGAAAAGACCATAATACATTGAAACGATATTAAACTAAGATATTAGGAATATTATCGTAATAAATACTAGCATGCACAGTTTCATGTCGCCCCCCCCCCCCCCTTGACAACACTATGCACTTGATTGAACCAACGTATAGCAGCAATGTTACTGAACTGAACTGAACTCTGTTTGAAGGAGAAAGATAACCCTCGAAAACAAGGGGCAGGGAGAAGATGTGAAACAGGACAACAAACTGTAGAATGACATTCTCTTATTTCATTACAGGAATTATTTCAAATGCCTGTTTATGAGATGTCCCAGCAGTGCTGCTGGCACAACATCTCCTACAAGGTCCAGGTGAGTAAGACCCACTGCAGCAACCAGTCTGCATCAGAATGAAGTCACTAAGATAAACTGTGTCCATTATTTATAGATAAAAACAAAGATTTATATATAAAGACGTTTGTCCTATTGTCTGTTGTGTAGACTGCAGTTATGACTGAGCTGCTGAGACTGCAGGAGACCAATCAGCTCCCATCATCAGTGTCTGGTGAAGACATGATGAACCTGATCGAGGAGGAGAGCAAAGCCTCACTGAGAGTGCGGTAGGTTACTGACACACACACACACACACACACACACATACACAGTCCAGTACTACACTTGACCTCAACTCTGCTCATGTCACACCACTGTGTGTGTGAGGAAGAGGAGCAGTAAAGATGAAGCTTGTGTTTTCTCTCTGTGTGAAGGCTCTGGCAGTTTCAGCTGGAGGACTACAAAGACCCTGAGTTCCTCCCACTGCTCAATCTGGTGAGTACACAGTCCTGAGAAGACGTCTCAGGAGTTTGGCCTAAACTCTTGATTTCTTCTGTAAATTGGTCCAATCTTCTCCTCACATCCTCATTCCTTGTTTCAGGTCTGGGAGGTGAGCAACAGCCTGAAGAAGAGGGACATTGAGTTTGAGGCACGACAGTTCCTCAAGTCCCCAAAGACCATACCTCCTGAGTTCAGGTGAGTTGAGTCACATTTCACACATTTATCAGCTGTGTGTGTGTGTGTGTGTGTGTGTGTGTGTGTGTGTGTGTGTGTGTGTACACATCGCTCCTCCAATACTTTTCATCTGGTTGCTCTGCAGTGGTTGTTTTTTGTCTGTGCTGTTGTGAAGTGGTTTTAACACAAACTTATACTGAATGTAACCTACAGAAATCCCAGCATCATCAGTTTGGCTCAGAAATTCTCCAGTTTACTGAAGGAGCTGCAGCGGCAGCCCCTCACCGCCAAACACCTGGGCCCACGAGAGGTGGTGCTGGAGGTGGTGCCTAAGGTGCTTCAGGGCTTCTGGCTGCCTCCTGAAGACACCTGCCTGAACATGCCGTCCGAGCACCTCAGTGTTCTTGCTGTCAGCCTGACCAAAGCAGTTGAGGACAAGGTCTCCAAACTTCTGCCCTCACTGCTCCGTGAAGTCAGCTTCACCCGCTCCATCAGGGACAAACTGGTCCAGTCGATCCAGGACAGCGTTACACAGAGCTTCAGTCGCCCCGTCCTGATGAAGAAGATCAGCTGCTTTGCATCAGATCTGATAAAGTCCATCACCACCATCGCAACAAAGAACATCTGTGAGCTGTTTCAGCCACAGATTTCTACAAAGGAGCCAAACTGTGTTGCTGAAGAGGTAAAGCAGGAGCCTCATCAGGAGTCAGCATTCACTCCTCCTCCACCAGCTCCTGTGACTCCTCCTGCTGAGCCTGCTGTGGTCCTGGAGGGTGCAACAACAGAGAAATCTGACGCCACCAAAGGCATCTACAAGCCCATCAAGGTTTGTGTGAACACTTTTTCCGCTGGAGTTGGACTGTAAACAATTAAAGATGTAGTGTAAACTCTGAATAACAAACTGTAGAATGACATTCTCTTATTTCATTACAGGAATTATTTCAAATGCCTGTTTATGAGATGTCCCAGCAGTGCTGCTGGCACAACATCTCATACATTGGACAGGTGAGTTAGACCCGCTGGAGTTTCCAGTCTACATCAAAATGAAGTCACTAAGATAAACTGTGTCCATTATTTATAGATAAAAACAAAGATTTATATATAAAGACGTTTGTCCTATTGTCTGTTGTGTAGACTGCAGTTATGACTGAGCTGCTGAGACTGCAGGAGACCAATCAGCTCCCATCATCAGTGTCTGGTGAAGACATGATGAACCTGATCGAGGAGGAGAGCAATGCGTCGCAGAGAGTGCAGTAAGTTATTAACACACACACACACACACACACACACACACACACACATAGTCCAGTACTACACTTGACCTCAACTCTGCTCATGTCACACCAGTGTGTGTGTGAGGAAGAGGAGCAGTAAACATAAAGCCTGTGTTTTCTCTCTGTGTGAAGGCTCTGGCAGTTTCAGCTGGAGGACTACAAAGACCCTGAGTTCCTCCCACTGCTCAATCTGGTGAGTACACAGTCCTGAGAAGACGTCTCAGGGGTTTTGTCTAAACTCTTGATTTCTTCTGTAAATTGGTCCAATCTTCTCCTCACATCTTCATTCCTTGTTTCAGGTCTGGGAGGTGAGCAACAGTTTGAAGAGGAGGGACATTGAGTTTGAGGCACGACAGTTCCTCAAGTCCCCAAAGACCATACCTCCTGAGTTCAGGTGAGTTGAGTCACATTTCACACATTTATCACCTGTGTGTGTGTGTGTGTGTGTGTGTGTACATTGCTCCTCCAATACTTTTCATCTGGTTGCTCTGCAGTGGTTGTTTTTTGTCTGTGCTGTTGTGAAGTGATTTTAACACAAACTTATACTGAATGTAACCTACAGAAATCCCAGCATCATCAGTTTGGCTCAGAACTTCTCCAGTTTACTGAAGGAGCTGCAGCGGCAGCCCCTCAGCGCCAAACACCTGGGCCCACGAGAGGTGGTGCTGGAGGTGGTGCCTAAGGTACTTCAGGGCTTCTGGCTGCCTCCTGAAGACACCTGCCTGAACATGCCGTCCGAGCACCTCAGTGTTCTTGCTGTCAGCCTGACCAGAGCAGTTGAGGACAAGGTCTCCAAACTTCTGCCCTCACTGCTCCGTGAAGTCAGCTTCACCCGCTCCACCAGGGACAAACTGGTCCAGTCGATCCAGGACAGTGTTACACAGAGCTTCAGTCGCCCCGTCCTGATGAAGAAGATCAGCTGCTTTGCATCAGATCTGATAAAGTCCATCACCACCATCGCAACAGAGGACATCTGTGAGCTGTTTCAGCCACAGGTTTCTACAAAGGAGCCAATCTCTTTTGCTTAAGAGGTAAAGCAGGAGCCTCATCAGGAGTCAGCATTCACTCCTTCACTCCTCCAGTTCATATGACTTGTGCGAATAAGACATCCTTCACATTATTTTATTTATTTATATTGTATTATTTTCATCAGTGTCTTAGCTTCCCTTCACTGGCTCTCTGTTCAACAGAGGATACATTTCAAAATCTTCCTACCGACCTACAAGGCCCTCAACAATCAGGCCCCATCCTACATTAAAGACCTCATCAATGGTAAATGGTTGTATTTATATAGAGCTTTTCTAGTCTTGATGACCACTCAAAGTGCTTTACACTACAGTTTTGCCATTCACCCATTCACACACATTCATACATACAGTGCATCTATTAGTCACACTTTTTGTTGTTCTATGGGACAATTTGGGGTTCAGATGGGAGGACTGGGGATTGAGCTTCCGATTTTCTGGTTGGAGAACGACCACTCTACCCCTCAGCCGCAGTCATATCCCCTTACTGCCCCACAGACCACTTCGTTCCCTAAACTCTGGACTCCTTGTAGTGCCTAGAGTTACTAAGAGTAGAATGGGTCGTAGAACTTTTAGTTATCAAGCTCCTCTCCTGTGGAACCAGCTCCCACTCTCAGTGAGGGAGGCAGACATGGTCTCTACATTTAAGGCAAGACTTACAACCTTCCTTTTTGATAAAGCTTTTAGCTCAACCCTGAGCCATAGTCATCCATAGTTATGCTGCTATAGGCTTAGACTGCTGGGGGATCACCCATCAGGCACCAGAAACCAGCACCTTTTCTCTTCTTCTCTCTCTGCCTTGTTTATTTTGTTGTATCTTATTACATGTCTCTAATTCCTTGGGTCTTCTCCTCCCCTCCTTGGTCGATGTTGTGCGGCTCTCCGGAGCCCGTCCTGGCTCGGGTCCTGATGAGGGATGGACCTAGTGGAGGTCGCCGGTCTGTCGCAGGGCTGACATGGAGGGTCACGCAACCTCCAGCACTCTTACCTGAGGACCATCTGGAGCCATGGGTGGGAGACCATGAGGGAGGCAGGAGTGCCCGGGGGGACCAACGCGCCCTTGGAAGACCATGCCAACGTCCACGTGGAGATTCCACGGCTGGTTTCAAGCCCATGACCTGAGACTGTGACTCCAACCCCCCCCTTTATTTCCTTTTGTTCCCCTATTTGTTTTTTCTCCACTCACTCCAACCGGTCCTGGCAGAGGCCGTCCACACCGAGCCCGGTTCTGCCGGAGGTTTCTTCCACCTGGGAGTTTTTCCTCCCCGCTGTTGCTCATGCTTGCTCGGTGTGGAACAAGTTGGATTTTGTCTTTTTTAAGATCTTGGACTTTTGTGCAGCACCCTGAGACAACTGTTTGTTGTGTGCTATTGCATGTATTTATATTGTATTATTTTCTTCACTTATTTCATGTGCGATTAAGAAATCCTTTTAATTTTGTTGTATATTATATTGAGTTTCTTGTCATTTCATATTACAAATCATAAATGTATTGTTGCCCATATCCACAAATTGAAATTGAAATTTGTAAAATAATTGCAGTTAACAGAGCAAAAAAGTTCTAACTTCCCACCACTGAGTGGTGTCAGCATCTCAGTACAGACATCAGATGACCTCAGCCTGCTCTGTTATCTTCGGTAGAGGGCATCTGCATTACCAGACCATAGTTTGTTGTCAAGGTGCACACCTAAGTATTTATAAATGTGTGGTCTTATCACTAACAACACTGCCTACCACTGGTTTGAACCCAACATGTGAATGGAAGCACATTTTCTACACATGTCTGAATGTAGGAGGCATGTGTGTGTGTGTGTATTGTGATAAGTAGGTTCTATGTATTTGTGTGTGTGTATTGTGATATGTAGGTTCTATGTATTTGTTTGTGTGTGTGTGTGTGTGTGTGTGTGTGTGTGTATTGTGATATGTATGTTATACGTATTTGTGTGTATGTGTATTGTTATGTGTAGGTTCTTTGTATTTTTGTGTGTGTGTATTGTGATATGTAGGTTCTATGTATTTTTGTGTGTGTGTATTGTGATACGTAGGTTCTATGTATTTGTGTGTGTGTGTGTGTGTGTGTATTGTGATACGTAGGTTCTATGTATTTGTGTGTGTGTGTGTGTATTGTGATACATAGGTTCTGTGTGTGTGTGTATTGTGATATGTAGGTTCTGTGTGTGTGTGTGTGTATTGTGATATGTACGTTCTATGTATTTGTGTGTGTGTGTGTGTATTGTGATATGTATGTTCTATGTATTTGTGTGTATTGTGATATGTATGTTCTATGTATTAGTGTGTGTGTGTATTGTGATATGTATGTTCTATGTATTTGTGTGTGTGTGTGTGTGTGTATTGTGATATGTATGTTCTATGTATTTGTGTGTGTGTGTGTATTGTGATATGTATGTTCTATGTATTTGTGTGTGTGTGTGTGTATTGTGATACGTAGGTTCTACGTATTTGTGTGAGTGTGTGTGTGTGTGTATTGTGATAAGTAGGTTCTATGTATTTGTCTGTGTGTGTATTGTGATATGTAGGTTCTATGTATTTGTGTGTGTGTGTATTGTGATATGTAGGCTCTATGTAATTGTGTGTGTGTATTGTGATATGTAGGCTCTATGTATTTGTGTGTGTGTATTGTGATATGTAGGCTCTATGTATTTGTGTGTGTGTATTTTGATATGTAGGCTCTATGTAATTGTGTGTGTGTATTGTGATATGTAGGTTATATGTATTTGTGTGTGTGTATTGTGATAAGTTTGTGTCCTTTTTCAAGTTTATGATCTTTTGTTTGATTTGCAGTTTTGCAAGCGTTTTGTTCTGTTTCTTTTTGATCCTCCAAGAGAGCGCTTTTTGTTCGTGCACCTTTTTGACTAGAAATAAACCTTTGTTATATTCACTACCTGCATTTGAGTCGTGCATTTGAGTCCACCAGCATTCGTGTCTGAGGTCGTTAGAACTGGTTACTACAGTTTACTGGTCAACACATTCATTGTCAGGTAATGACAGCCCAAACTTCTTTTATCTCTTCACAATTAAAATTGGAAAGTGTAAAGTTGTAAATCACAAAGTTGTAAATATACTGTTGTGTGAAGTACCATTCTGTGCTAGGGCAGAAAGATTTCATTTCAACTGGGGACTCTATAAACCAAACCAGGACAAAGGGTCTAACAGTTCAAGTTCAAAGGTTTATTGTCATCTGCACAACAGATACAGCGTACATGTTTGCAATGAAAATCTTAAATCTCAGGCACCTCAAGCAACTCGACATGCAAGTGTCATAAAATAAGATAAGAGTAACTAAAAATACAATAATATACACTAGTGCAAATGAAACAATAAGTACAAATGTCAGTACTAGTGCAAAAAAGTTTAAGCCCTTCATCCCTGCAGTCATCACTGGAAACGTGAGGTCGTTGGCTCTAAGCTTGTCACCATGGAGGAGGTGGTGGAGAACAGGATGCTGGCAAAACTGCTGGCAATCATGGACAATCCCTCTCGACCCCTCCACAAAACACTGGACAAGCTAAAGAGCAGCTTCAGCCACAGGCTCATCCAACCCCGCTGCTCTAAGGAGCGATACAGGAAATCGTTCCTCCCAACCGCAATAAGACTCTATAACTCATCTACCTCTGTCAGAGCCACCATCACTGAACTGCACTAACATACCTGTCACCTTTGCACCATGTACCCTGCACTACACTACGTGTGTTAATTTAAACCACTTTAATATTACAGACCATTTTATAGAATAATATTGTCTTTTGCACATCCAGTCCACGTATTCTTACACTGCCAGTATATTGTATAGTCAAGTACTTATATTTATATTCTACTATATATTATATATCATATCATATTATATCATACTCTGTATATTCTCTGTATATTCTTCGGATTTACAAGTCTATATACACATATTTACACACATATTATATTATTATTATTATCACTACTACTACTACTATTATTATTATATATACTATTGCTGCCATTATTACTATATACTGCTATTATATTGGTATAATTACTGTCTATATAAATATATATTATGTTATATTGTATACTATATATATATATAAATATATACTGTACTACTATTCTTGTATACTGTCTAACAATAACATTACCATCATATCATCATTACTATTATCATCATATTGCCACTGCACTACTTGTCTGCCTATTCATCTTGTGTTTCTGTTTTTGTTCTTTTTACCTCAATGTTTTGTTTTGTTCTATTGCATTGTGTTTTGTTGTGTTCCGATACACAAGCTGCTATGACGACTTAATTTCCCTCCGGGGATGAATAAAGTACTCTGTCTATCTATCTATCTATCTTCCTGTTAACGATTTAGTTTTTTACACAGTCGCCAAAATGCTGCTAATTTTGTGGGAACTGTTGGGTTTCTCTATATTATATATTATTTTAAACTTGACCTTCTATGTGAAGTGCCTTGAGATAATGTATTTAATGATTTGGCGCTGTACAAATAAAACTGAAGTTTAAGGAGAAACAGATTTGTGAAGGATTTAAAAAAAACTCATGTGTGCACAAAAATCAAGAACCCTACCAGTTTACAAGTTTTACGCTCTGTTCTCCACAATCTCTTCTTCCTCTAAGGTACAACTTCCAAAAAGGACTGTTGAAAACTCCTGACAGTGCTGCTCCACTTGTGCTTGTTCTGTCCATCAGTCCTTTTTAATCAACATCAAATCGTTCCACAGGAGTCTCTGTATACCAGTGCTGTATTTTACCCAGTGTTTACTGTGCTGTTTCAGCCAGCACAGTCCCCTGCTGCTGCTGCACTGCCCGCTTCTTGTTGCCTGGCAGGCTGATGAAGCTTGCAGAGGCTCGCTACAGAAACTAAAATGACTTTTAAACTCCAGCCCTCTCCAAATATTAAGCTCTAAAGGGAAAAGGTTTATTCTCATGCTTCTTAACTGACTACAGAGGCCTTCAGAGGTGAGTGGGTGTCCTCCCTCTCTGAAAACAGAAAATTCAAACATTTCCACTCCAAATGTCGAGCTTAAAAGCTAAAAAGTTGACCTTTTGACATGTTTTCTTGCTATTGAATAATCAATTTATTGAATAAAATTTGTATCCAAAACTTGTGAGACAGCTTCCTGAGGTCAGCCGTCTCACCCCTACAAACAAATGGTTTAGTCCTAAAAGCAATGGTTTAGAAGAGGTGTTCAATATGTCAGGAAAGCAAACGTAAAGTCTGTGAATCAGAAAAGAAAAGAAATAAAGGAAAAAGTAGGCAAACAGGGCAGATAGCTCTTGGCAGGTTTATTTCCACAGAAAGGTGAGTCCATCCATCAATAACACAGTTTATTACACCGGGTCACACTGGCTGTTTTTAACCCTAACCCCCACAATTAAAATACAGATATGCTTATGATGACAGGAAACACAAATTCACTGACCAACCTTTCACAATAAGGCAACTAAATGACACAGCTTACATTCATTTAATTGCATTTAGCTGATGCTTTTATCCAAAGCGACTACAATAAGTGCATCAACCATGAGGGAACAAACCCAGAACAACAAGAATCATGTAAGTACATTAGGCTTCAAAAAAACCAATCTACAAATTGCTCCATGTAAGTGCCATATAAGTGCAACTAAACTGAATTTAAAAAAATGTTTATATCCAAGGTGAAGAGAGATGTGTCGACTTTCTACTGTTTTCAGACTTTTGTGGAGTGGCAAGGTGTCCTTCGCAGTGAGGGAGCAGCAACCGATTGGCTGAAACAGAGCGGACAGGCTGGGGTGTAAGGTTTGACCATGTCGCTAGACTAGACCCAATCTGTTCACAGCACGGTACTTAAGTACTAATGTTTTCAAACCTATACGTGCAGCCACTGGTAACCAGTGAAGGGAGTAGTGTGAGTGAACTTTGGTAGGTTGAAGACCAGGTTCAGCCGAGCTACAGCTGAGAAGTGAAGTTGAAAATGGGCTTAAATGTGTGTGTGTTAGAGAGATGGAGAATATTTTCCTGCACCTGAAGTTTTTTACACTAACTTGCAATATAATTACAACCTTTGTGAGGTTTCTGGTGTGATCAGGGTTAGGGAGATTTCATACAGTGCAGAATTAAGCGTATCAGATTATTATTACTTTCCACTAAATTGGTTATGTACTGTTCATTGGCGACTACCCGAACAAACACTGCAGATTAATTTCTACAGTTGACTCTGACACTAAACATTTTTTCTTAAATGCATGAGGGACATCAACTGCCCCCGTTTAAACAGCTTTGTAGAAGCTTGTACACAACTCTCGGGAGCCTAGCGAGGTAATGAGCAGCCTAATCATGATGGATTACAGGGAAAATATATTCTTAAAAGGGTTAAAGACAAATGTATAGACAGGAAGCAAACCGTGTAATATTTACTCCACTAATTTGTAAGAGCGGATTTACCCTCAGTGGATATTTGGTTGATTTCTCTTCCAGTGAGAAACACATGTTTATATTTTATACATTTTATATGCATCTAAGTATTCAAATATTTGCAAGATGCCTATTGATTTGGGTTTGTGTGGAGGGTTCATACAGGGGTCATTCTATCCTGCTCACTCTACTTATGTGGGCAACATTCAGCTTGTCTGTCTCCAGAGTTCATAAACTGCAACAAGTCGACCTAGCTTCAGTTTCACTTTAGTCAAAGTGCACATCTCCCAGAATCACCCCAGCAAACACAAAACTACAAGACCTCATGCGTACAAAACACACACGCAGGCACAATCTCAAACATGAATGATGATATAAGAAGAGGAGACAATATGTCAAGAATATATTAGGACATTTGCTTTGATGCCAAAACAGTTTTGGACCAAATGAAGACCTCTTGTTGCAGTCATTGGCAGATACTGGATGTTATACAAGCATGTATAAGGATTTTGACATCTGAATTTGATCAAACTGAGCATATCTTGGTGAGAATGAAACTGAAAACTGAAATATATCTAGCTGGACCAACAAGCAGCATTCCTGTCATCTGCATGGGCAGTGGATAGATGGTGAAGTATTCAGAGCTACCATATGCAATTGTAATGCATGTTAATGATACCTCGATCAATATGATGGCCCACAGTTATTTCATTGCTAATTAAATATTCTCACTCAAATACTCAAAGCAAAGCTGACTGTCAGGAGCTGGCAAGCAAGCTAGTATCCACACCTGTCAAGTGTTTTAGCACTTAACATTCATCATGTGGTTAATATTACAAATACTCATATTACATTTTCATCATTCACCTCATTGAGGGAAAGGCCCCAGTACCAGCAACAGGCTGCCACATACATCATTGTTGTTAGTTTTGAATTAAACAAATGCAATGACCCTTGCTTGTTGCCCTGCCAACATTAGCAAGTGCTACATTAGCAACGAGTGCAACTCGTCAGGTTGCCAGGTCAGACATTCAATTCACTGGACAATGCAGGGGTTAATGGGGCCTTCTGGTGACTTCAGGGGCCTGAACAGCCACTTTGTTGGCTTATAGGAAAGTAAGTAATTACACATCCAGTGGTGGACAACAGGGAAATTTCATTAGCAGACTATGCTTTTTGGTATTTCAGAGATGTGACCAGGTTGTAAACAAAGAACAAAAGTGATGCCAGCAATAACACCTGAACCTGAAGACTGCACTGTATATAATTCATTGAGCAGCGGTGTGAACTCAACATGCGTTCTGCATTTGATAACAAACACTTGGATAGATACAGATATCTCTCCAACTGGGACAAGAACAAATGAATGACGAAAGTTTGTTAAACAACAACTTGGAGCAGGTTAGCGCAAGAGGTGGGTTGCAGTGAGGTTGAATTACAGGAGATGAATCAATAACAATTTGCTGTTAAGGTTTTTTATCTTGCATTATTCAAACCCATTGTTGACCCCCACAGGCTGTCAAAACACTCACCTTATCTGGAATGTGAACTTAGTTCTTTAACTACAAGGTTTATATTGAAGTCTCTCTGCAGTGTGCTCTCGTTTTTCTTTTCTTCAAAATCAACCTTATGTTCTACAAATTAGATTTATGTAACTAATTTGCAACAGAAAATGTGTTTTGGGGGGGACCATAATCCTCGTTGGGTTAGGTTTTCTGTTATTAAGAGGAGAAAAACTGTATTGTACTGTAATTAATAAATCTATTCAGCACTGGTGAAAGACGTATTCAGATCTGTAAGTTCATCAAAAAGTTCCTATAGCAATTGTACAAAAATACTTAATTACAAGTAAAGATCCACTATGGTAAACCCTCCTTCAGTAATAGTGTATACTGTAAGTATTACCAGTTAAATGTAGTTTAGGTATTAGAAGTAAAAGTACTGGTTTTGTGCCTTTGACTAATGACGCCATTAGCTGATTGACTAAAGCATTAGTGTGTGAGCAGCATGCTACAGTGTTAGTTGCTGCAGGTGCAGCTAGTTTAAAGTTGAAGTTTAATCAACATGGACACCAGATAAATCTGAAGGCTTGTGAGATGATTAATGGCAGAGGAAAGAAGAAATACAAAGTTCTGCTTTGCAGCTTTTGGACTCATTCTTGAGTCTTTGATGAGATGTTGGATCATTTGAACATTTCTTGTAACGAAGTCATGTACGAAGCTTAGAGGGAAAAGAAATCAATATTCGGTGGAGCTATTAACAACTTGTCAACATCTGAAATGTGACCCTAACTACACATTGCTGTTTGTTCTATAGCAGAGGCTTGTTATAATATTGATTGGGGAAGTTCATCACCTTAATAGTAAGTAACAACTATAACTGTAAAATCAATATAGGGGAGTATAAAGTACAATATTTCCCTTTGAAATGTGTTGGAGTGTAGGTATAAAGTTACATAATAATCAAGTGAAGTACAAGCACCTCAATTTTTTGACATTGCTTGATGAATGTAATTTGTTACATCTGGTCTTACACACTCATCTGTGAGTGTTTGTTTCTTAGATAGTGGTTTTAAAATCTGCCTTGTTCTGCTGTGGTCCAGCCTGGCTCTGCTGTAGAACTGCATGGTTCTGTGGACCTGGCTGGTCCTACTATGGATCAGCTGTTGCCTTGTCTGGTTTGGAACAGTTTAAGCACCCACTTAATACAACACTGTCCTTGCCTCACAGAACAGCAGAGAACATCTTAGTCAAGTGCGGACGCTGTGGTCCCTAATTACAATGAGCCAACATTTACCTCAAATTTCAGGATGACAAGACAAACATTCAAGGTGCCTGTGCTGTGATCTATATGAGCTAATTATGGTCTTTAAGGTACTTTACTAACATAATATATGTATTAGGACCATCATTACAGCTAATCACTGTTGCAATATTCAACATGCATATAATAGTAAAAACAAACAAATATGCCTCAATCACAGTGCACATTACTCGTTTAATGATAATGACAAAATGAGTTGGCCCATATGATTTCATTATAGACTACAGTATATTTATTCCTTATTCATAGGGAAACAACATGCACCAGAAGACAACATGCACCAGAAGACATTAAGACCTTAATTACCGATTACATTAATTACCTACTTATTGATATTCAGACAGACTGAGAATTACACATATGATTGTGCTCTTATTAATGCATTTTTTTTGGTGTACAGAGTCATGGAGTGTGGAAATGAAAAACATGTTTGTTTCTTTGTAAACCCAATCTTGGACAACCTTCAGTAAATGGCAGTGTTCCATTCGGTTGATGATAAACCAAGAGAGCTTTACGGGCCTTGCAGATTAGTTTGACATTAAAAAAAGAACCTTGCATTTGAAGGCTCCTATTTGTACTGAGGAATTAACATACGCTGTGCACAATTATTAGGCAAGTTGTATTTTTGAGGATTCACTTTATTATTGAACAACTACAGTGCTCTCAGTCAATTCAAAATGTTAATAAACCTCAAACCTGAATATTTAAGAAAATAAAAGTGGGGTTTTGGCTTTCTTAGGAGAATATCTGTGTGTGCACAATTATTGTCGAGCAAAATGAAAAAATCCAAATGGTCCCATCTCACTTGTTTATTTTCATCTGTTAAAGGTGCAGTGCAACTCAAAATTTACAAATAAACATTTCTGACATTTCAAAAAAAGAAATCAGTGACCAATATAGCCACCGTTCTCTTCAATAACAGTCATAAGCCTTCCATTCATGGAGTCTGTCAGTTTCTTGATCTGTTGATGATCAATTTTTTGTGCAACAGCAACCACAGCCTCCCAGACACTAGAGAGAGGTGTACTGTTTTCTTTCACCGTAAATCTCCCATTTCAGAAGGGCCCAC
Organism: Paralichthys olivaceus; assembly: GCF_024713975.1. NCBI lineage: Eukaryota > Metazoa > Chordata > Actinopteri > Pleuronectiformes > Paralichthyidae > Paralichthys > Paralichthys olivaceus. Next base: position 20,231,937 of record NC_091108.1, on the reverse strand, counting down.
ACGTTCTTAATAGGGTTTAGGTCAGGTGAGGAAGGGGGCCATGTCATTATTGTTTCATCTTTAGGGCCTTTACTGGCTAGTCACGCAGTGGAGTACTTCGATGCATGCGATGGAGCATTGTCCTGCATAAAAATCATGGTCTTCTTGAAAGATGCAGACTTTTTCCTGTACCACTGCTTGAAGAAAGTGTCTTTTAAAAACTGGCAGTAGGTTTGGGAGTTGATTTTGAGTCCATCTTCAACGTTATAAGGTCCAACTAGCTCCTCTTTAATAATACCAGCCCGTACCAGTACCCCACCTCCACCTTGCTGGTGTGGCAAACTGGGTTGAAGTTTGTTGCAACAACGCCACCTGGGGGAGTTTCACCCCCAGGAAATTAGAGAGGGAAAAGTTTTAAGGATCACACAAGTTCAAGCATCCACGGGGGCAGAGAGCATAAAAAAAATACATTTTATTAACCACAAATTAAATTAACGCTTAACAATACACAAACAAACAATACGCTGGCTATCAGGATACCAGGTGGAACAGGATAAAAAGGCACTCAGGCATTGGGATCAAAAGGGAGTAAGACAGCAGCAGGGAAACAAAAAGGAGAGGGAACCACAAACTAACCACCCGGGACTCTGCACACCAACTTTAAAAGGGAATCGTGAAGAACGCCACCACCAGGGAGTGTGGCTGCCACCTTGGGTCCTCAGCACCTGTCCAACACAAAAAGAAAAGTTAAAACCATGCCATGAGTGCATACAGTTCAAACTGATGGCCAAAGAAACAACAATGGTCACTTATTAAAACACATTCATTCACACACATGCACACACTCAGGACCAATATATAAATAAAATAACCACAGAAAGAAAAACAAGACAACAGAAATACAAACCAGAATAAATCTTACAATTAATGAAAATGAAACAAAACCAAATTAACCAAATTAATACAACAATGGTTCAAAATAGTGGCGTCAGACGTTGCCTGCCCGAGGTTACACCACCAGCCGATCGACACGGCAGGTGAATAAAGTGGCCAGCCAGAACCAGAACCAGAGCAGGGCAGAGCAACCAGATCCCAGCAGAACCCACAGAGCCAAAAGAGCAGAGCTACTCCAGGGAGCGGTGGCGAGAGACAGGCCACACACTTAACTGCAGCATTATCCATCCATCCTGTCCGTCAAGAGTCACTCTCATCTCATCAGTCCATAAAACCTTTGAAAAATCTGTCTTCAGATATTTCTTGGCCCAGTCTTGACTTTTCAACTTAAGTGTCTTGTTCAGTGGTGGTCGGGTTTCAACCATCCTTACCTTGAGCACTGAACACCTTGTACTTCTGGGCACTCCCGGTAGGTTGCAGTTCTGGAATATGACAGCACTGGAGGATAATGGGTTCCTGGTAGCTTCATGTTTTAATTCTTCTCAAATCTTTGGCAGTTAATTTGTGTCTTTTTTCCTCAGCACGTTTCTTGCGACCCTGTTGACTATTTGCAACAAAACGTTTGATGGTTCTGTGATCACGCCCCGATATCTCGAGAGCGCTGCATCCCTCTGAAAGACTTTTTGACTTTTCAGAGTCAGTTCAATCTCTTTTTTGGCCCATTTTGCCCCAGGAAAAGAAGCTGCCTAATAATTATGCACACCTTGATATAGGGTGTTGATCCCCTTAGGCCACACCCTCACTCATTACACAAATACACATCACCTGATATGCTTAAGTCCAATAGGCATTCAAGTTTATACAGCTTGGAGTTGAAAAATATGCATACAAATGATGATATGGTGAAAATACTCACTTGCCTAATAATTGTGCACACAGTGTATAATATAATGTCTCTGGAGCCTTTGGAGCCATCAATGGTGCTCACACACTATGCAGGTGTGTTTTTACCGATGGCCACCTCCAGGATGTAAAAGGAAGTGACTATTACCTGCATGAAGACATTGCATTCTCACTTGGAACATTGCATTCTCACTTGGAACACAGACAGAGATTATGGATACTTACCCCAGAGACAAAATTAATTCAACACACTCCACCAAGAGTTATGATTGAAAGGACATTAAGGCTTCAGAAGGGGAAATTGAGATGATTAAAGTACTTAGACCTAAAAAAAAAATCCCACTGGTAAGACCTCAAAAATAACATCCCAGTGGTAATCACAGCTGGAAATGTTCTAGGATGTGGTTAGCAATGATGGCAATGAATGTCAAGCAGTAGACCTTGAGAATTCTACACCATCGTGTGGCTACGTCCACTAGTAATAATAATAATAATAATAAAACCTAACGCATGTGTACCTAAATCAGTCCTTACATAGTGTCCCTGAGCATATACATTACAATTGGCCACTAGTATGCCCTTTTTCCATGGTCTGACCTTGGGTATTGCTTGGAGAGATGGGAGTATGTGTGCAATAAGACAGGCACTGTTCTCTTAACGGTGTGTACAGATGTAATATGTGAGGATGGTAAAAAAAATCTTTTTTTCTGACTTACTCCCAATTTGATCTTATTTTCTTTCTCATTCTGATGATGATGATGAAGATCACCCTCTAAATGATGGTCAAATACAGAAGAGAAGCTGGTTGGGATCCAGTGTGATGGTAACTGACACTTAAGTAGAGTAGATGCTTCGACTGTAACTGCCTAAAATTGGATGACATTGACAAAATTGTACATTTACAAACACAGCTGCTCAAAAGGTGATGCCAAACAAGTAAAGATTTCCATATGGCCATATACAGTGGAGGCTGTGCAACATCTTTCCTGTTGGACAAACTAATTACATTAATGCTCTGCAAGTGGGCAGAGTCCTACACACACACACACACACACACACACACATTTGGCCTCTCAATCTTTGTTTCACAGTCTCTGAAAAATACTTTCCTGAATTTTGTGCTTGGGCAGAATGCCAATGGGTTGTTGCTCGCTCCCTGTGGATTAGTCCCTTTGAACCAAATCACTCAATGCTGCTGCTTGCAGGTTAATAACACACACACACACACACACACACACACTGATAAAAGCAGGGTTGATTCCGGTTTGGGGACCAGGTACAGGCGAAGTGTATTTTGAAAGAATCAGCTGTGAAGGTACACTGAAGATTTTTTTTTTTCTCACTCTCTGCTCTATACACCGCTGTGTCATCCCCGGCTTTACAGTACTTCCATGAATTCACTTTGAAGAAAGGATGGAGATATTGATTGACAGGTAAACATACTGCATGTTACCTGTGAGGGTGTTAGAGATCCATCATTAGAAGTGTTTTGGATCATTGGCTTCAACTGAACGTTCCATCATTTAGACAGTTGTTGGCTGTTGGTCCCTGAATCAGTCTGATGGGATGAACATGTGTTTCTGGTGCAGGCTTGTAGAGGTTCAGGTTTGCATGTGAGTCGGCAGGAATCAAACACACACTAACAGGAGTAATGAAGAGGAGAGGAAGACTGGCTGAAATTACAACATGGAGGAGCTGTGTCTGGATGAACGTTTCCAGCGCTACCTGAGGCTGACCAGTGTTTGTGGACCTGGTAGCTTAAATCTGAGCCAGGGTCAGTCCTGACCTGAATTTCTTTGTCAATGCTGATTGGCTTTGTGATCTTGCATCATGCAAACTGAAAAGAGTTCAAATATTTTTTTAATTCGAGCTGGTCAAGCTAATGACGCCACTGGAGACAGTCTCTGTGACCGGCCTCGCCCCCCCAGCATGCTACTGCTGATACAGGGAGAGAGTGATTAGCCAATGCATACACTCCGTCCTGGGCACTGATCTCCTAACCACACCCCCAATCTCTTCCCCCTGCACTGATGATCTCATTGCAAACAAATTGCTTTGTGTTTAGTGTTAATGCATCATCAGGCTACCGTCAATAATACAATAATAACCACATGGTTTCTTTCACACAGTCATCGTCAAAAAGAAAAAAAAACAAACATTAAATATTGGTAGGGAACAGGAAAGAAAAAGTGGTCTCCTGATGCATATTGAGTGCCTGACCTATGATGTAATATTAGCCAGATAATTCATCTAAATTATTCACTTCTTTTACTGGTGATGAAGTATTTCTACAGAGTTATATTGCTGTATTTACTTTAGTCAATGATCTAAATAAATCTTTATTGTTTACCAGGACCTATTCATGGGAGGGCACAGTCTAATCATTACACACAAACCAAGGTGCAGAAGCATATTACCATATGTTGACCTCTGAAGTCATCATCATTAGAAACATCTCACATCCTCACAACATCTGGATGGGTTACAACAGTCTGAAAATACATTTCATTGTAGTTTAACTACATTTGATAAAACTATTATAACACATGGACAGATTTTCAATGTGTCTTAAAAAATCCTAACTTGAACTGAATTTTTTGAACAGCACGATCCACATATTTCGGGTGACGTATATTATTAATTTGATTTATTTTCATGCTTTGCAAAGAGGAACATCTTCAGGCTTTGTTCCCCTCGGTAATTCTGGTGTTGTTTTTTTTAATCCATCCAGAGTTTGGTTTTGGTTGGATTTATATTTTTGGTCCAGGTTCTGTTTATGGATGGTTTGATTATTCTGTGAAAATCTCAGCATTTAAATAAAGCAGATTGTTGGAATAATAATTGCCCCAGGGTAACAGAACTGAAATGATAATTTGCAGATTTAACCGTCAACAATTTCAATGGTTATGTTTTCTCACAAAGAATGGAGTCTGTATTGAATTTGCATTTTCATTGTATTGGGAGAAATCTCCAGGAAGAAATCTGAATCTCACTCCAGCTGGTGTAGCTAGAAATTGGCAAAACATCTTCAAGGCACCTCCCCATCCTTGGCATCGGAAACAGGAAAACAATTTCATTGAAATGATGATTTCTGGTGAACAGTTGTTTCTCATATTGTTTCAATGATCATCAACATCACAAAACATTGTGTGGGTGTCTCTGGGTTTTGTGTGTGTTGTTCATCTCTTACCTGACAAGCAGATACAGTATCTCTTGCTGTGGCACCAGGACAGTGGCTCTTACAGCTGTGGGTCTTTTTACATTTCAACAGGTTTACCACTAAATGATATAACACACACACAAGCAGTAGTGAACATAAATTAGACAATGGTGTGTCCTGACAAGATCATGCAATTCAATGGTCCTCATATTGAAAGCAATGGGTTTAGACACTCTCTAATAGTTCACTTTAGACTTTCAAATTTAAAACTACAGGACGGATTACCATGAAACTTGGTGAAAGCATGTACGATGGGTCAGGGATGAATCCATTAGGAATAATTTTTTCACTTTCGTTAAGATAGCCAGCATTTTTCAAACATATTTTTTTTATTACACTACATATCATTTAGCTGTCACTTTTATCCAGTGACCTCAAATTAGTGCATTCAACATGAGGGGCCATTAGGGGTTCAGCATCTCGCCCAAGGACACTTCAGCATGGGCTGGGATTCAAGCCGCTGACCTTCTGGTTAGAGGATGACCGCTCCACCCCCTTAGCCACAGACTCATTTTGATTTCTCAGAGAATATTTTATGGATATTGATGAAAAAAAATCTGTTACGTTTAAAGCACCCACACATATGAGTGTGGTCATTTTGGTGCAGCTCCAATTAAAAAACCAGAGCAAGTTAAATTATATGTGGTTTCATAAGGGGGGGGGGGGGGCTGCCTTCATGGGTGTATGTGCTCTACGGAGTACCATTCTAATTAATTTAATATTCTATCAACTTTGACAATCTTATAATATTTTAATTCATATGTAACTTTTACTTACTAATTCATATGTAACTTTACTCAGCGCCACTCAACTCCGGTTCTGTCATGTACTTATGTGTGATATCATCTATAAGTTAATGTCTCTGATCTGTGCAGGAGTCACATTAAAGGCTGCACATCCCATACTCTAGTCTCTGTCCATAAGTTCAGATATTATCAGAATCAGATTTGTGGAAGGTTTGACCACATTTTTCTCTCCCAGTATTTATAGTTCTGTTCCTTTTTCTTACATTATACGTCTCACAGTGCCCACTTCAGGTCTGTCATCGTACTAGTAAAGCTGCTTAGAGATGTTTTACATCTTAATAACAGTGCATTAAGAACTGATCTGCTAGTTTTATATTTTCAGGAATGTCCCAACTTCTGTGACCTCATCATGAGCGAAATGGAAAGTTTTTAACACACATATGTGGTTTACCTTCTAAATGGTGCAGGAATAGACACAGAAAAAGGCTAAACTCCTCGCTGTTGTACGAAGTAATAAAGTGAAACCGCTGGCCCCCCATTTGTATCTATTTTGTGGCTCAGCGGGTCACTTGCTCGCAACGCTGTCAGTGTTTTATAGAGCACAGCAGAGCATTCTGACAGCTGACATTATTGATAGCTGACATTGCAGGAGCAAACATTTGCATCTATAGCCTCAATCCTGTGGATAAGCACCATCCATTTTGTTTATCCTAAATTCAGGGGATTGGTAAATGGTTAATGAAATGACAGTTGGCTTCAGACCACAGGGGAGATGCTGTTAAAAAAGACTATCTGACACTTTGTGTAGATTATAGAGCTTTTTTAATCTACATTCTTACTTATTAAGCAACAATCAAAATATAAAAATAAATAGACAAATTCTCAAAATCTATGTTAATGCCAATTCAACCGAACTGTGGTTTGATTTGAACAGATTTCGAAAAATTTAAAAAATCTACCATTGCTGATTCCCAAAAGCCACACAATTAAATGAGAGATAAAACAGTATCACTTTATATTCCACAATAACACAGTTAACAAAATCTGAATCAAATGAAAATACAAATTTATTAGTTGATGTATTGATTGATTCCTCATAAAATCCTGGCCTTATTGAGTTAAAAAGAATGGAATACATTTAGTCTGTGACAGGGCCATTGTCCTGTTCAAACAACTATCAACAGTCAACAGGTAACTAAAAGTTTGATGAAGACTAATTGATGCAATGAAGTACTCAACAGTGACTTTTTCATTAGTATAAATACAGACTCTAGAGCCATTAGAGATGGTAACGTTGCACTGTGTGTGTGTGTGTGTGTGTGTGTGTGTGTGTATCTCCATTAACTTTTGGAACTGAGTGGTCAAAGGTCAAATTTCAAAGTCAACAAAAATATAGTCCTAAACTTTTTTTTTCTCCAAAATATCTATTGTTGATTGTTAATTGATCAGAAAACGATTCCTCATCTTGTCATAACAAATGAGTAACATTATGAAGAAGTTACAAAGGTATGTCATTAACAGTTCAGAAATAGATTTTTCCAGGTTTCTCTGCATCCTATAGGACTATAGACACAACCTCTGGCTTTTATATAAACAAAAATTATAATGATTGTATGGTAGGAATCATGTCATCATAGCGTCACTATGAAGCCAGACAATGTAGTGTAGTTAGGCCTCTAACCTTATTAGTTGCAGAAACTAATAAGATTGACCAATCATTTGTCCTTACATGGTAAACATGACATCATGGTGATACCACCATGAAATGCCTTTATTGCATTACAGGAACAAAAGTTAGCATTGCCTGACTGAGTTCTGCACAGTGTGCACATAGTATGCATGGCTCCAATAAATGTTATCAAACGGTGAATGGAGGAAACAGACAGAAAGTGAATAAATAGTAAAGTAGATGTGTTTTTCTCTCCCACATTCTTTAAACATGGACATTTTGCTCCTTTCTTGTAGCTACGTGATGCTCTGCTGCTCACTGAAACTCAGAATGTGGGCATTGGCTCGACATGAAGTGAATTGGGAAATAATGGAAGACTGAAAAAGAAAGATGGAAGAACACCTGTGGTATTGGAGCAAGGAGACGTGCTGCAATGTGGGCTGTGAGCTGTTTGTCTTTCTGATGTTTGTTCTGTTTGATTGTCAACTGCTGTAATTAACCATATGCTACTTGTGATTCATGCCAAAGACTGAGACAAGTCATGTTTAATTCATGGGATAACTAGATACATTTTTTTTCATGGAGATGAGTCTGTTTTCTGAAAGCCGTAAGTTTATTTTTCAATGTAATTACAGAAAATTGACACTAAATCATATGTTGCTGTATACATTTAAAGAACATTTAAACTGTATGAGCCACAGCTATGATATAAATTGAGCTTAGATATGTTATATAAAGTCCAGGCCATAAGAAAACATGAAACTGTCCAAGTGACAGTTTCATGTCAGGTTCAGGTTTGGCTTTTAAAGTTATTGTGGTTAAAAGGCCAAAAAAGCTGATGACGCCAATGTAAAACTAAGATTATTATTTTCATTATAACGATTACAGATCTTAAATATGATGGTTACACAACTGTTCCTGCCCCCCCCCCCCCCCCTTCTCTCCCTCTCTTTGCCTTCCCTCTCTCCTCCATTTTTCTCTGCTCACCCCATCCAATCGAGGCAGATGGCCGCCCACACTGAGTCTGGTTCTAGAGTTGTTTCGCTCCACAGTCGCCTAGGTGCTGCTCCTTGTGGGAGCTGTTGGGTTTCTCTATACATTTTTAAGGTCTTGACATAAATATGTTATGATTTGTTGTTTAGAAATCTTACCGAGTCGAATACATTTTATTTGTGGAGGTGGCTGGGAGAGCACCTCCACCAGAGGATCAACCAGTTCAGGTGAGAGCCGTTAGCTGATTGCTCCTCAGGTTTAAAAGCCAGCAGCAGAGAACGGAGTCAGAGACACGGAGTGAGACGCAGACACACAAACAACTTGGGGGACGCATTTAGATAGACTGAGAGACACTGAAGTTTAGTTTTGAGTTCATGTTTGTCATTCTGCAATAAAAAAAGATGAAAAGCAACAGTTTGGTCTCTGGCTATGTGTGGGAGACCCTGGTGGCACCATCTACTGCCACATTATTTTAGTTCATTCATTTTTTGCCATGGATTCTGTGAACAAGTAACCTTGTTTGGATAAGTGGTATACAGATAAAGTTAGTATTATTATTGAAGTGCGAAGACTCGACTTAACTTGGCTGTTGAGGTCATAAAATCTTGAAAGCAGTCCAGAGATTTAGAACTATATCACACTGCCAGCGGATAGATGTGCTTTAAACTTTCAGCATGTAGGTCAACTCATCAGTGAGCAGAAAGCAGTGGGTTTGTTGCTATGATTGATGTTTTACGAATTACATGCATCTTGCTAAATTGTTCTCAAAAAATTTCTTGTAAAATCAGAAGTTTCGGTCGACATCATTAGAAATTGAAGAAGGAGTATAGCTCTTCCTCCTCCATGATAATCTGCAACACTCCTGGACACTTGATAAATAGATTAGAGATGAATATTAAATATTACAATGATGGCGATGGTTATAAAAGGCGTAGGGCTTTAACTTTTTTTTGTAGGTGCCAAAATTTGAGAAATACATCCACAGCTCATCTCAAATTCTACCCAGCACACACTTTTTAATCAGGGCAATTCTGTCGAGAGCATTTATGCCGATGCAACAATGGAATTTAGTGAATCTTACTCTGCCTACCCAACTCAGCTGCTTCCGACCAGCTTGGTAATTCTCTTCCCACAGATCCACCCCACCCTTTCGTTGTAGAGAAGACTCAACCCCAGGTTTTGATTGTTGGAGACATTTTTGCTATTATATTTGTAAATCTAAAATTACCATCTGAACTTGAATCCACGGCCTCCACAGATAAAGTTTGCAACATTGGATGCAAAACTTAACTGCTCCGGGGCTTGGTTTTATTTTGGACCAAGTTTTATCAATTTAGAAATTATGATTAGCATCCTACCAGGAAAAGAACAGGAAAATGATTTAAAATCATATTTATTTTATGCTTTTAGCCAAAGCTACCGGCTTTTCCTCAAGACTGTGCTCAACTTAAAGGTTCAGTGTAGATTATAGTGAAATCTAGAGGTGAAGTTGCATGTTGCAGCTGAACACCCCTCACCTCACCCTCTCCTTCCAAACATGAAAAATAAATTGTGGCCTTTAATTGTCATAAAAACTCAGAAGGTGTTTAGTTTGTCCAGTCTGGACTAATGTAAAAACATGGCGGCCTCCGTAGAGAGGGTCCCCTCGATGTAAATATAAAGTATTTAAATATAAAGGATCTTTTCTGAGGTAAAGAAAACTACAATTCATACAATTTAGATGAAATGAACTAGTGAAAACATCATGAGGATTATTCTACATTCAATTTATGCCAATAGATCCCTTTCACCTAAATCTTACACCCTGGACCTTTTTGAGTCCTGTCCCTGAGAGTCATGTCCTGCTGCTGGTTTAATTCCCCACTCTAATTCCCTCATTCCTGTTTGGATCAATGCACAGCAGTGTGTAAAATTACAATTTACTCACATCCCACGCATCACAGTTAAAGCCACTTCCCATGCCTCATTTAAAACAGTTCTTTTCCATTCCCTTAATGTTAGACTCATTGCCAATAAGCCTTTTATCTGCCAGGATTTTATTATGACCAACAACAACGATGTTTTTCACTCTTACAGAATCTTGGATTAATCCTGATTAAAATGCCCCCCTCACTGAGTCAAGCCCCCGGGAGCTCTTACTCTTCCACCAGCCGAGATGGAGAGATCGAGGCAGGGGTCTTGCACTAGTACACACAAATCTGTTGTTTCACACGATTTATTTTGATTATTTATTTACGATTTATTTTACAAGCTGCCCCCAAGGACATAAGGTTTCTCTAGACATTTTATCAGCCACTGTATCAAAATGTAAGTTTTGTCGGTGGTTTTAATATCAATGTGTGCTTACTCTCTTACTCTTCTTTTACTTCTGTTTTCATCGAACCTTCAGATTATTTAACTCAGCGTGTCACACGTCACAGCCATTACAAAGAGCACTACACCGTCTTCACCTCCTGGGATACACCCTTGACTCAGTGGAGGTGTTGGGACAGAGGAGAGTGATGGAGAAGCTGTCTTCTCTGAACCAGTCCCACCCCCTGCAGGACACCATCACAGCACTGGGCAACTCCTTCAGCAACAGACTGATTCATCCGTAGTGTCTGAAGGAGAGGTATCGCAGGTCGTTCCGTCCTGCAGCAGTAAGACTGTACAACCAGCTCTGCTCCAAGTAAAACTAGTGAAACTGCACCACCATTATGGACTGCACTTTAACTCTGGTTTAACTCCCTTAACTGTGCAATATTCATTGTGTGCAATACAATGGTTCATGTGCAATCCATTCACTGGACATATTCTCATGCTGTACATATTTTTAGTTTTTCCATTTATATTTTTCTTAATTTTTTTTACATTTCCTTACACTTATGTATTATTATCCTTGCACTTAAAGGTACACTGTGTGATATCTAGTGTTGAAATTGCATGTTGCAGCTGAACACCCCTCACCCCACCCTCTCCTTCCAAACATGAAAAAGAACCTGTGGTAGCTTCAGTTGTCATAAAAACTCAAAAGGTGTTTAGTTTGTTCAGTCTGGACTAATGTAAAAACATGGCGGCCTCCGTAGAGAGGGTCCCCTTGATGTTAATATAAAGTATTTAAATATAAAGGGCCTTTTCTGAGGTAAAGAAAACTACAATTCATACAATTTAGATGAAATGAACTAGTGAAAACATCATGAGGATTATTCTACATTATATTTCTGCCAATAGATCCCTTTCACCTAAATCTTACACACTGGACCTTTAATTATTACCTGTTACATATTATGACTTACTGATGTCTATTTTTGACTCTTGCTGCCGTAATATTGAATATTTAATAAAAAAGGATTATCTTATCTTATCTTATCTTATCCATGGTTTCTGTTTGGAACATCAGAACTATCATAAGCTGATTTTGCCAGCACTGAACACAAACCACTGCTCTCCCGGGTGCTGTTTGTCTCTCCTGAAGCCCTTAAACTGATTTGCTCCCGTCACCTAAATTCAACCTCTGTTTCTCATTCTGCCAACTTTTAATGCTTCAGACACTTTTCAGCACCTATTAACATCAGGACCTTACTGTGGAGTTTACTGAGGAGTTTTTCACTATTTTATTAGCCCCGTATTTTATTAGCCCCCGCAAATGTATTTTACATTCTACAGCACTGATAGCTATAAAAAGTTAAACTCCTTTTCACTGCCACACTTAGATGAAGAAATAAAGACAAAGGAGGATGGCAGAATAGAAATAAGAAGGCATAAACATATAGTGATTCCCTTGCTTCTCGTAAACATTTGATGTCCACTTATCATTGAGCCGTCTCGGTTCTTTAGCTGATTGCTAAAGACGTGAAAATCCCAGAACTCTCTTTAAACCCATAAACTCTGTGATTGGCCCCCTCCACTTAGGCAGCTTGTCGAATCCTCCAGAGAGGTGTGATTACTTCTGTAACTAGATAGGGAAGGTTTGGCAGCAGATTAACACTGAATTAGGAGACGTTGGTGTTGATCGCTGTACTCCTCCAGCACTAACTCACTCTGGTGAAATGAGAAACATGCTCCTGAACTTTTAACAGCATCCAACTGGCCTTCAGACAGCATTCTCACTTGGTCGGTCCAGATATTTCAGACATTGTTAACCTCTCGGTTTCACACGTGCCACCACGAACCCACTGTCCTCCCTGAAGACCCATCTGTAAGCTGCAAATATTCCAAGATTTTAGAGAAAACTCAAAAGACTCCACATCACTGATTTATTCTTTGAGTAATGAAATAAGAGATAATCCTGACTTTTGCTCCCTGCTCCAATGACTTATAGCTTGCCGCTGACGCAGGCCTGTAGGCTACTACATTCATTCATGTCGTCAGCTCTGCCTTTGACAAAGTGAACCGTCTTAATCATCCATCTGAAAAAAACTGACACTGGCTCTGACTCTGGATTTGTTCATCTCACTGGTAGATGTGAGATGATCTGTTGTGATCTGTTCTGTTTGCAGATGCCTTCTCCCCATGTGCTCCTTGATTCAGTTCTTTGTCCATTTAAAAAAATACTGAATGCCAATGACTCTACGAAATTATTATATTTATAATCAATTATAATCACAAAACCTAGCCCTGGCACAAACACTCTCATCTACTCTGGGTGTCTAATTATGTTAAAATAGAAAGGTGTTGATCTTATCGACAGGCGAAACACAAAAAAGACTGCAGCTGACACAAAATGCTGCTGACAGGCTTTTAACACATTCTAAGAAGAGCATCCACATCAGTCCTTTCCACTCTTCACTGGCCACCTCTGAGTTTAAACAATCGAATCTAAGATTTTACTGGATTATTTTAAAGTCTTAAATCAGACTTTATCTGTGATCTATCTTTGGCAGGGTCCTACTAATGGTTCTAAAATCTCAACTTGTAACTGAAGGTGACTGGACATTTGGTGTCTGAACACAACACACTGCCTTTGTATCCTCTTCAAAATCTTATTTAAAACTCACCTGTTTCTATGTTTTTTTCTTAAATGATAGTTATTGCATTTTCAAATTATTTCATTATACACTGCTCAAAAAAATGAAGGCAACACCTTAATCACATATCAGATCTTGATGAATGAATTATTCAAGTTGAAAATCTTTACTGATGTACATTCTATTATTTGTAGAGAACAAAATAATGTAACAGAGGTCAATGGAAACCAAAATCATTAACCCATTGAGGGCTGGATTCAAAATCATACGGAAAATCAAAGAGATCAGCTGATGTCCATGCCGAGTCTGAAACATGGTTTGAACTACTTTTTCTCTCTCCATTCCTCACCTGGAGTTAGGGAGCAGTCAGACTGTGGTTGTGATTTCCTCGGGGAGTGTGTGTGGTTGATGGGCTTGCAGGGTCACACAACTCCTGCACTGCACTCCGGAGGACAAGGTTGGCTCGGCTGACATAGTCATTTTCTCCCTGAGCTGCCTGAGCCACTGTGAACCGTCACTCATGGCATTGTACCACAGCACTGATTAATTTGGCAAAGATGGGAAACAGCAGTCACAGGTAACGTTGTTCTGTTCTGCTGGCAGGGTTTGGGCAAATAGTTGATTAGCCAGATTTCATTCCATGGAAAAAAAAAGAAAGAGTTTTGTGTTTTTTTTAGAATAAAAGTCTACAACATCAAACTTTCAGACAGTTGGTCTGAAGTTAAGATTCAGCACAAAGATCTGCTGTACAGAACAGATAATAGAAAACAGATTTTATTTTTTCGAACACAATTCGCCCTGCTACTGTAAATTCCATCAGCCGTCATGACAACTGACTGTGAGGAAAACAACAGATTATCTACATTCATCATCCAGAGACTTGTGAGTGAGGGAAACCAAAAAAACGTTGTTATCAGGAAATATATTACAATTACACAGTAATGTGAGTCTAATCAGATAAACTCCACGGTGATTTCTGAGTGAAGAGATCGTCACTCTGATTTTTGATGCAGTTTCTCTCCTCCTTTAATTAAACTAGGTGCCTGCTAAGCTTGACGCAACATGGTGTGTGACGTGAGACGTGGGAAAAGTAATTGAAAAGATGACAGGTTCTGATTGAGCAAACCTTTATACACTATTAGTCAAGATTATTTATCATACAATCTTGCAGTAGTAATAATTAATTCGCTGTGACTGACAGTTTAAAATTTGAAGTGAAATCCATCATCCATCCGTTACCTATACTGCTTCAGCCAACCCCAGCTGACATTTGACAAGAGGCAGGGTACAACTTGGACAGGTCCTCAACCCTAGTCTGCGTGACTTTGGACAGTGGACAGAACATGAAAACTCAAAACTCAATTAAATTCATTTTCTTTACCTTTCAACCATGTATTACTTTTACATATAAGCCCCTTCAATGCAGAGATCACACACATTTACTGTTTTATTCCACTCTCCTTAATTCAGTGAAGTGTATCCACAACATAATGTCATCATATTTGTGTAGTATGGTGTTTAAATGCCCTGTTTGGTATGATTCTAGTTGTCAACTGTGGATCAGGAGATAGTACGGGTCATCCACTCACCATGAGGTTGGTTCGATCCCCATCTCCTACATTCTACGTGTCCTCTACTGAACCCGAAATTGCCCCTAACTGCCTTGCCGACAATATGTGTAAGTTGCAATACTGTACTGTGAAGTGGTTATCAAAAGAGAAAAGTGCCATATAAATACAGACCAATTATTATTCAGAAATCATATCATTGTTCTGGCAACATCGATGTTCAGTCAAAGACATAACTTTCACAAATAGAGTTGTGTATCTCTGGACAGCAGGGGACAGTGAGATGGACAGTCCAACAAAACTGTGACTTAAAGTTTCCTACAATGATCTGACAGAGGCAAGAAGCAACAGAAGAAAACAGACCGAGTGGAGAGAAGGAAGCTGCTCCTCCTTCACACCACATCCACGCAGGAATCTGACTCAGGCCTTTACACCTTCATCCCACCTTCTATCCAGCTTCATATTCTGCTCATCAACATAATGTCAAATTATCTGGACTTTGTTTGCCCAGCTCCACACTCATCTGTTTACTGGTCCAATATACCATCTATTCAATGTAAATTCTTTCTTCTTCCCACCCCACTTTTTATTATGTCCATGTTTTTTCTCCATTGTAGTTACAGTCTTTGTCACTGTAGTTTCATTATTACTGTATGTGCACCTTAAGTTCAACTTGTACATGCTCTCAGTCACTTATCATCCATAAAGAATTGTGTCTGCCTCTCAAACTATAATTACAATCATTAAAGAGACTTGCCCCTTAAAATAAAATTCAAAATGAAGATTAATGACATTCATAATTCAACTGATTCTCTTGTTTGGCCAGTAGGAACTACTCCCCTGTTTTCATATACACTCTAATATGCATAATAACACAATATAAACACTCTAATTATACATTTTATGCTGGATGAGTAATTCATAATGTGAGTAATGATTAGTCATTTTTTATGATTCCTAACCGTGATAAAATTTCAGCATAACAAAATTCCCACACCAGCTACGAGCACTGTATCTTTGTCTTCTTTTTGCTGCTGTGGGCTCATCAGCCGGCTGCCACTGAAAACCAGATGGAAGAGGAAGTCACAGGGAATGTGTGGGCCACAACCATCAAAGATGCAAAAATGCCCCCTCGCACATATTTATATTCACCGTGACTCGTCCTAAGCTGTCACACTACATCCACCGATGATGGATTTTTTGAACATTCTTTATTTAAGAAAATATAAGACATACAACAAACAAGACATTATACAAAAAACTATCCAAAAATAAAAAATAATACAACATCAATGGAACAAATTGTGTCTCGGCCAACATTCTTTCCCAATCTCTTTGTAAATAGCTAGATGAAGATGTGTGGGGGGGTTTACCTTACATGAGGGATTTCTTCAGATCAACGAAAACAAGAGAAAAAACAAATGTCTTCAGCGGAAAAATAGAATTATTGTTATAATATTATTAACATCTTTCTCATGCGTTTTATTATATAGGTGTATATATATTTGTACGGCCACATATGTACATATAAGCCTATCTATACAGACATGCGCACATACGCACCCACACACATACACAATTACCTCCGTACCAATGATGTTTTTATGCAATTTTAAATCTCAATTGAAACATGGATGTATTGAGAAAAGTGGTTATGCACAGGGGCGTATTCAGGGGCAAGGCCAGAGGGGCATTGGCCATAGCTGAACCCTGATTGGCCCCTGAAGTGCCCCTATCCTGTCAGTAGTCTTTAAAAATGTAAAATAACTCATAGCTCACTAAAAATACTTACAAGAAATATAACAATTTGAGGTGCTTTTGTAAAGTACACAATGTGCTTAAACAAGGACAAATTTCCAAATATATTCAATGGCACTAACGGTAAAAAATCAGGAATTGGGCATGGATGTTGGATATGGCCATTCTGTATAAATCATGGGCCCTCTATGGACCCTGATTTAGAAAAATCCTAGATCCACCTTTAGTTATCTGATAAATCAATAGTATTTTTGAGTCCATTCAAGCAAAAATATGAACTGACCCTGAACAACTCCAATTGTTTTCCACTGCTGCAGTGATTACACGATTGCAGCTCACTTATTAGAGCAGAAGGTTATGGATCTTGTTTTTCTCACACCTTAATTTGAATGTTTCCACACCCTGCAACTAAGTGGCAATTACTTAAATTACCCCTGTTAAATTATTTGTCTGAATTACTTCCCTAAAATTCAATCACTTTTAAGATTAAACTCATTTTGAGGAGCAATATCAACATCATTAGGGAGCACTGAGGGACTGTGTGCAGCTCTGGAGTCTGCAGCAACTCCTCACAATCAGCAGGTTATATGTGTATGTCTGATACCATTTCCACCAGCTAGTGGAGTTTTAACATGATTTCCTAGACAGGCCATCAGGCAGACCTGAAATATGATGGAAAGACCTGTGGGGATCTGATAACTACTGATTTTCTCTAAAATTGTAGTCTAATACCTTGAATAAAAAAATCCTTTAGGAAAGCTGTACCAGATAAAGGAAATTGAATACATTATGTTGATTTTATCGGCTTTATCAGTAAATCTCCGAAAAGGTCACGATGATATGTCATATGCATTAGGGCTGTCACTTTTTAGCAAAACAGTCTTTTGTACATGGGGGAAAATGAAAATGGAGATCGCTAGTGGTGTGTGTAAGTATTTTGTGGGCAGCAGGTTTTACTACAGTTGTAAGGAACATCTGTGACACTGGATCCCTGTTAATTGCACGGGATGTGTTGATGTGTTATTTTAATTGAATTATTAAAACAGTATATTTGGCATTATGTATAACGCAGAGTGCATCGTGGAATTGAATACAATCGTGATTCGGGATTTGCAGAGTATGACCTTAAATACCTGTTGTATCATATTAGAGACACACATCTTCAACTAAATTGTACTTTAAGATACTGTACAAAATTGTATTTTTGTAAATTGTTTCAAAAGAGTCAATTCATTTTGGAATATACGTATCAATACAAATGTTCTACCCTCCTCTTCTTCTATCTGGTCGCTCTCCATCCATGGTGACCTTCCTCTTTTTTCTTCAATTGCCCCCCATCCTCCACAGATGCACCTTTGAAAGGTTTATCTGCTGCTGTTCTTTACAGATGAGGAAAAAACCCTGATGAACATAAAGTGGTCAGTAGTCAAAGGCATGAATGTGGACAATGAAGTATTTTCTATGTCACCTCCAAGTTTAAGTTTAATTGTAAAACACACTCGTATATAAAATCATCCAATAACGTGTTGTTCTCATGGACAGAACCAGACAAATGATCAGTCTGCACATCTACTCACCTAAGCCTATTTTCACTTGTACTATACCCAACTTTCTGACTTTATTATAATAATAATATATAATAATAATAAACTTAATCTAACCCTCATGTAAACTATAAACTCATCACACACTCCAAACCGTAATTTCACATGATCAGGCCACGTCTGGTAGTGTCCACTGAGGAAGACGCCCACTACCTCTCACACTGGTGAATTCCTCTCTTCTTCTTTCTTGTCTTTTTAGATGGTCCCTCTCCATGGTCTCTGACTGTTCTCTGTCCTCATCTCAACCCGCCTTCATCCTCTGAGGTGTTACAGGCTTCAGCCAGAGACACTTTTTATCCTGATTGTCTGGGTTCTGTCTTCAGGCCTTTTGATCCCCTGCAGGTTCTGCCATCCTTTACAGTCAATGTGCTAGAGATGAAAATACATATCACAATCATGCTTATTAGGACTTTCACAAAAAAATACTGGTAGTGAAGGAAATGTTATTGAAAACATATATTAATTGTGAATAAAGACAGTAATAACAATAGAGCCAACACCATATCAAATGTGCAACATTTTTAACAATAAAAACTTCCTGTAATACAGCTTTTTAAATGGACACATCTCAATTTTGTATTCATTTCACAATATTATGATAATATTAAAGATAAGTCATTTTCTTAGAGTGAGAGGGTTTTACATCATTTAGAGGCGAGTGTTTCTCCTCACACACGGAGCAGAGCAGAGTGGAGCTGGAGTGGAGCTTTTCTTTTTCAGTGCAGTCGTCAACCCGAAAAGTCGATCTCTGTTTAATCATTCCGCTATGTTTTAACCACACATGGCAAACCCACATTGCTTGCTGCACCGGATGATCTCCTGATATGATCCAGACGGTCTACCTGAGATCATAATCTCAAACTTTACCATGGTTAACTGTGAAACTTGTAATCAGTTCATCCCTGCACCAAAGTGTGTGTGTGGTGTGTAAATGTAGGCTTATATGTTTACACAAACCGTCATTTTCATAATGACTATATGTAACTATGCAACTTCTCAGTGGTGAGAAGTCTCCTGGTTCACTGCTTCTCTTTTGCTGTTTCCTTGAACTATATTGTGCAGACATGTTGCCTATGAATAAATTCCCTGAGCACAGTGGGTCCTCTGCATTACAGTGCAGCAGTCGCTCCAAAGCAGATGATTAAAATGCTCTTCCTGTCTGCAGATTACTGCTGTGTGCGGAGGGTGGCCTCCCAAGTATCCGTGCGACCAATTTCCATTTAAAGTCCTGCTGTGACACAAACAGGAATTACTGTGACCTTCCTCATTGATTGGCTGGGACATCATCTCCAGGCGAATCCTAATTAGGATTGGAGTTAATCCCTGTCTGTCGAGTCCCTGCTGCATATTTTCCTTGTGGGAGCTGACCTCTGTCAAAGATAAGGAGCACACCTTCCTTGTCTCGCTCTCGTCTCTGTTCGCAAGAAGACTTCTGAGCCGAGCTGATAAACCTCAGCATTGAGGATAGTTTTTGTTAGAAGCTCAGCCGTCATTTCTCACTGGCTGCTTGTCTCTCAGTCAATCAGCAGCTAATTAAGAATCATGCTGGTCCCCTCTGCTCCTTTGCTACTTTCTCTGAATATTGGCAAACTTTTGGCAAGAGTTTTTATTCAGAAAAACACACCAAAAACATCCAGTGAGCAGAGATTGTGTGGATGAAAACACCTTTTTGATGAGAGAAAATGGACCGACTGGCAGAACTGACAGAAAGACAACGGTAACTCAGATAACCAATGAAAAACATCAACAAGCAAGGACAATATTGGACTTTCCGTCACACGCTCTCCATAATGTCTTGATTAGCCTCTGCAGCTCGTTCAGTGACAGACTCATTCACCCATGCTGCTCGGCAGAACGCCACAGGAAATCATTCCTGCCTGTGGCTGTCAAATTGTATAATGACAACTGTAATTTCTAAAGCTTAATACTGTATACTGTGTATACTTTAACTTACATTCATGTACAAGTGTAAATCTATACATACCCGGTTTGTGTCTCTACATATGTATATCTTTTATTTCATTTTAGTCTTACTTGATTTTTATATTGCTATGTTTATACCTGCTTTTGCTCTTTCACCTCTTTCTCTGGAGCTCTGTGACATTTGAATTTCCCTACGGGGATTAATAAATTATTTCTGATTCTGATTGAGGTGGACGTTCTACAACAGCAGAGACAAGGTCAATGGAACAGAAATGTGAGGCTGCTGTGACACAGACCCACCAACACTGGAAACTGAAAAATGAAGCCCGATCTGAAGAATGCTATTTCTGCAGAGGCTGCAGATGTAGAGTCACAATCTGGAGTCAACAGCGTGAATCCATGGAACCAACCTGCCTTGTGCCAACAGTCCAAGCTGCTGCTGGTGGCCTTAATACCAATCAATCATGGTCTGAATGTCACAGTGTATCTGACTATTGTTAGTGATAGTGTTTACCACAGTTTACCATCTTCTAATAGTTACTTCCAGCAGGATAAGGCTCCATGTCCCAAAGTAAAACTGGTTTCATGAACACAACAGTGAGTTCAGTGAACTTCAATGTCCTTGTCTGTCACCAGATGTGAACCTGTAGAACTATTGTGATGTGGTAGAATAGGAGATCAGCAGCAGGAACGTGTAGCAATGATGTGATGGAGTCATGTCAACACGGAGCAGAATCTCAAAAGGAAATTTCCAACATCTTGTGGAATCAATGACAAGAAGAACTGAGGGTGTTTGAGAGGAAAGGAAGAACGACTCAGTTTGCTCAATGATTGTAGTAAGATTGAAAACCCTGACAACAGACAGAAATCAAATCTTTTTGAGACTTTGTCATTTTAAATAAAATAAGAGCAAATGAGCTGTGCCATTATCCACCATGTAATATTTGTTATATGTAGTATTTTTCATATCGTTAGCAGCACACATTCCTTAACCCTCCAGTGTATTGGGCTAGCAGCAGATAGAAGAGACAAAGCAGGTACCATTATGTCTGCTACATACCACAAGGGCTTCTCTATGTCAGAAACTAACCATTCAAGTCATTTCACAAGTGCCTGTATCTTACATTTTGTCATATCATATGACTTGATTAGTAATTCATGCATTTTATCATCTGCAGTAAATAAATCAAGTTTTTCAAGTCTTCACACATGCAAATTGCCTGTGATGAAGTTTTCTTATATTCTATAAAAGCAGCGCTTCAGCAAATGGGTCATATCTGCTGCAGGAAGAGGTCAGATTTCACTGATGCACTGATGGAACTGCTTGGTCCAATCAACAACTGCTGCTAATGTGACAAATCAACAGCATCACGGCTATGATGAGTCTGTAATGTGAGATGTGATTCATTTACAATGTTTTTTAAATGTGAGGTAACAGATTGATCCCCATCCTTTGTCCAAGGAGTTTTAGTTTCCCACTATCCTCTTCTCCTCCATTTGCCAACTTCCGGCCTAAACTCTACCCACAGACTCACCCTTCAAAACTGGAGTATTCAATTGGCGGCCCTCCAGCTGGGTCTGGTCCACAATGTCATTATTTTGCATTCTATTTCTGCCACTTCAACTTGTGTTATTTGTCACAAACCAATTGGCATAAAAGAAGTGCTCGCTGGCTGATGCATGTGCTGCTCTCTCGTCTCCATACACCCGTCTCAGCACTGGTGCTCCTTGGCTCAACTTACACTTATGAATCATCAGTCTTACTCATGAATGCCATTAAAATCTAATCACACACACCCGCCGTCACCAGCTCTTATCACAGACAGCAGCGCAAATGCTCAGCCTGATTTTGCAGCATTGTCTTTGAGCTGAATCCTGTTTTGTTGGACCCAGATGTACTCGCCGCTTTCCCAGGGAGTGGACGCTCCCTTAGACCCAACACTTGCAAAGTGACAAGAGTGTAATAGGAGGCGGATTGGCTGACTGGCGGTCTCTCTCCAGGAGGAGCAGAGCAAAGCATTACTTCATCTGTGAGACCGTTTCTTTGTCCAGGCTTTCTCTGCAAAATCCATGGAGGTTGTGAGTAGAAATAAAGTAAAGTAAACTCTCTGCTGAATATCTTGGCTTTACTGCACTCTTATCATCTAAACACTGTCACTGTTTATTCCTATTAGCATCTACATCAACTCAACAAAGTACTAGGTCTATAGTTTAAGCAAGAGTCTCCTTGTTTTACATCATATTATCTCCTCACGTTTCTTTGAAGTATTAGCAGCCTCTCCTCAGTGATGTCAAAGTACAGACTGTGTGTGGCTGTCCAGAGATGAAGGCTGCTGTCTATTTGTCTTGACACTGAAATTGAACATTTCCCAGAGGTACTTTCAGCTTAAATAAAGTCCAGAAACTAGGAAAACTATTTCAAAAAGAAGGAAGCTGTCAGCAACTTAAGCATCTTTAAAGTCAGGCCAATGAAGGTGCGAGTGAGAAGGAAGTGGGGAAGAGAAAGAAGACAGCAGCTGAAGGCTTCTCTTTTGCATTCACCCGTTTTTGATTAGAAACCTGTTCTGCAGCAGTAGACAGAATCAACTTTACCACCTTAATATGACGGCTTAGCTCGACTCCTGCGGTGCCAGTGTAACACATCTACTCACAGCTTCTCTCTCTCTCTCTCTCACTCACACACACCTACTAGTGCACATCATCTATGGTGATGCTTTAAATGTGCATATTTAATAAAGAGGTCAGATTATTGTTCTTGTAAAATTATCTGAAGTGACCCCCTCCCAACAAATGACTCAACTTCTTTACACTGCGGTTCCATAGATGTGGTTGTAATGCAACTATAACTTTTAAAACATTTAAAACCTACTTTTTTTATTAGATTTTTTCTCTTATTTAATCTTTATTAATCAGGCAGTCACATTGAGATCAACAACAAAACAACACAGCAAAATTTAATACATTTAATAAAAACAGTCACAAGATTCATAAAAAACATCACATGCTAATGATTCAAAATCTCCAAGGGGAACACGAGTCTGTAGTTTAAGGGAAGTTTGTAAATGAATTCAGAAGGTGCATATTTGAATCCAGTTCTTATAATATTGGTGCGTTCACGAGGGACGTGGATCGTGTGCTGTATGTTCTGGTTTTAAATGAGAGAAGAGAGCGTAGGTCATTTGGAAGTTTTAACAGCAGAGCTTTATAGATGAATAACATGGGATGACTGTCTCTTCTTGTTTGTAATGAAGTCCATCCAACCGAGTGACACAGAGAGCAATGATGTGTGCGGAATTTGATTTATCGTTTGTGATGAATCCTAATGCACTTTGATATACTGGGTTTAACTGCAGGAGAGTTGGTGGGGCTACATGACAGTACAGAGTTGTAGTAATAGTATCTCCATAGTCAAGGACTGACATGAAGGAAGACTGGACAATAGTTTTCAGATTGTTGGAATGTTGAAGATGAAGCTGAGTTTGATTTTTAATTTCCGGGTTAGTTGTTGAATATGTGTTTTGAATGAGAGTGGCCAATCAAGCTAAATTCCAAGATATTTGTAAGAGTCTGTTTGAGTAATATGGGTGCCATTCAATGTTTTAAGAGCAGGATAAGTACCACCATTATTGGAAGAATTCTATGAATTTTGTCTTATCTGCATCTATAACCAGATTATACAGTGAATATTGGAATGAATCGAAGGCGTAGAGACAGGTCTGAACTGGGGTTGCACCTGCAGCATATAATATAGTATAATCAGCAGAGAAATGTACATTGTAGAGCTGAGTTGGCAGAATTATGTTATTAATGTATATTTTAAACAGCAGTGTACCAAGGTAGACCCGTGTGGCAACTGATTCCTGATGGTCAGTGAAATGTGCTGTTAATGTGCTGATACTGGTGCAAAAAACATTCAGTGAGTCAATGAGGGAGCTTATTTGTAGATTGACTAAAGATTCTAGAATTTCTTCCAACAGAGGAAGTTTCGATATTGGCCACTTTTATGTAACGGAATTACTGTTGCACTTTTCCATTAATTTGGGATTATGCCTGTTAAAAAGGCTCGGTCGAAAATGCGAGCTAGATGTGGACTGATTAAAGGGACACTTAGATGATAGAATGATAGAATGATATATGGATTGAGATTGTCTGGATCAGTTTGTTTGGGTGATTTTGATTTTGACCTGAACTGATCCTTCTGAACTGTTTACAAAAGTAAATTTGCAGTAAAGAGTTAATTGATTTGGGGATACTTCTACTGGACACGTTTAGTAATTGTTTTGTTAATTATCATTATAATTGTCATTGTTATTTTCAACATTTTTTCAATTATACAAATTCTCAAGACAGTTTGCTGCTTGCTTCCTCTGAATATCATCGTCAGATCAGCTGCAGCGTCAAGCCCTGTTTAATAGAGTACGGGGCAATTTCAGTCTGGTTAAAAATCACCTCACATTACTCTGCAGGCACTGCAATGCAATCTCTATGACATCTAGGAGGACACGTGCTTTGGTCATACGTAAGCTGTTTTACTTGCACCTTGGTCCAATCACTCCATGCCTATGATCCCGCCACTCGAGAGGAGCAGTGCTGTGCATGAACGGCGTTCATTGAACCCGTTCATATTTTTCGTGAACAAAGAACTGAACGAATCAGTTTACGTATGATGACCATTCATTTTTTAAAATCGTCATCGTATCAGGCCATTATGTGAAATACCAGGAGAGAGAGAAAATGTGTGTGTGCTGTCTGGGAGCACACACACACACACACACACAAGGGCCCCACCACCACTCACTCTCTCAGAGCGACACACACAGTGAGATCAGAGCTCGTTCACGTGACGCAGCAGGTCAGAGACTTTGTTGAAGAACAGTGGAAACGGTGAAAACTCACTATGACTAATAAACACTCATCACTAGTTATCAGGACCTGATCAGTGCATGAAGCAACTTTGTGTTTGTTTGATTCCAGAGTTTTATGAGACTGCGTTTAAACATCATGAAAATGACTCGTCAACATTTTGTGCTCTGTACAACATGAGACGTGATGTGAACAGCAGGACTCAGTGTTAAAGTGACCTGAGCGACCATGCTAACATCATCGCAACAATTGCCCCCTGCTGAGAAATTTGGCAGGAGCTGCCACTGGTTTCAACCATGGATAATTTATCAGTAACATGAGCAGATGCATGTTTAATTTGTGGAGGGAGCTGTGACCTGCATGGACGACTTCTTAAGAGAAGCTATTGTATTCCAGAACTTTAAAGGAATTCAGAGGTTGAGAGAGCTGATGGATAATAATTTGATTTGGCCTCTTTGATCATACTAGTGCCACTGAGTTCTGTACATTTGAACCAGTCAGCAGGGTTGCCACTGGATCTAGAGTTGGACCACGCCTTGTCTCTATTGTGGATGGTGTTGGACAGTTGCAGGGAGAACCAAGGATCTGTTTTTAATTCTGTCTTCCTTTTAGGGGGCATTTCTGTCAGCAATAGGGTTAAAAGATCCAGAGAAGGTTTTTAGTTCCATGAAATGTTTTTATTAATGTCAGAGATGGCTAAATAATTTAAAAACTAACCTCCAGAGGCAGGGTATATGTGGTCAGTTTGTAAGAATCATGTCAATTAATGGGGATTTTTCAAGTATCTGGGTCCTTTTAATATTATGTAACATCACCAAATATAGTAAATTGTATGAGATTAATTAGAATTCACCACTTGCACCAGTTGATTTGAATGATGAATGATATTCCATAAAATAAACATGAAGTACACTCACAAGGTGTGAGTCACAGATGGCCAACCACTTTTTCCTACTCAATAATGGAAAGCTGCCAAGTCTTCCTCTCTGGCTTTTAGAAGTCTGTTTATTCTCTGTTATTCTTTATCATATGTTTCTGTTCTCAACTCATTTTTAGATGTAAGAGGAAAAAAAAAAAAATGTTTGCAACTGTTTTGAAGCCAGCAGCTAGTGGGCCAGCAGCATGTGGTTGTTTCCTCGCCTGCAGGAGCACTGCAGCAGTGAACGCCTTGACTGGGCATTGACTGTAATTTCTCATTTTACCTGCGGGGCAAAGGAATTTTAAAGAAATCCAACAAACACAAAAAAGATTATCTGCAAGAAAGCAGTTCTATGCAGAATGCACATCGTGACGAGTCATCACCACCCCGATGAGATTACAGCTCACAATATTAAAATATTGGTCTAGAGAAGGAAAATAAAACCTATTAGATGAATCAGAGAGTAATAAAGAACCTGTTCACAACTGGTATTAACATCCAACCTGAGGCATGCACCCATAAATGTTCTGAATGCATCCTGAGACTCCAATCACTCAGGTCTTATTTGGAGGGTGGTCACATTGCATTTGCTGTGTGAACACAAAAGTGTCCTTGGCCAAATATGAGGCCGGCACCCATTCAGCTATACATATATATATATATATATATATGCTGTTAAGCACAAAAATGTATGTGTACACAGGGTAGCTTGTCTGCTGTGAGGGAGACTATGTGATGGACACACCTCCTGTCACAGGTTTAACTTTACAAAATCAACAATGTTATCTTGACTTTTACTGTGACTGGTAAGAGATTTTTGATAATATATATATATATATATATATATATATATATATATATATAATATCATTCTGAGTTGTTAAAAAATATCCTTGATTCTTTTTTAACTTCTCAAAATTCCAATTTTCTAAATCTGTAATTAAATACTACGAGTCAAACTATACTCTTGTCCTTCATGTGTCTGATTGTGTCTCATTATAAGCTGAATTATTATATTATATCATTTATAATCCAGTTCAAGTTATCTAAGATCCCTTAAATGAGGTTTGAACTTGTCAGAATGTTGCTGTGGATACCATGAACTGAATTATGACTCATCAGAATTAAATTGCAGCTAAGTGAATCTGGAATTGTCATAATTAAGTTGCAGGTGTCTGTGATACATACAGAAACAGCAAGAAGATGAAGTTGCTTTTTGAATAAACCGCTGGAAAGGATAAAATGGAGCTTTTGTCCTTTTAGCCCGATTCATAATAGATCAATCTGACAAATTATTGAATGATTCAAAGATTAAGAAAATAATCATTAGTTGCAGCCCCAGTCATCAGAAAGATGCATTAGTCCCATATAAATATGTTTTAAAAGTCTTATTTCTTTGTCTCTTTATCGCTCAGTACATGACAAAATGTCCCAAAAATGATTTATCTATGATATGATGTAAATGTGTTGCATCTGATGTTGAATCTCTATCTGCTTAATTCACACTGGCTGTGGTCCTGCAGTGGAGCTGCTCTTGTTTTTACATAGATAATATAGTTCTTACTACAGTGTCATTGTACATCAACATTTTGTTTTCATCCTTGACGAGTGGTTCGAAATGTGAAGAGAGAGAGAGTGAGACTACTATCCATCACCTGAAGTTCTTTTCATTTACTTTTAATATAATCTTTTAACTACAGCCTTTGTGAGGTTTCTGTGGCTGATTGTTGTCGACTTAATTGTCACCTACTGGCTTGGTGGATATTTTGTACAATGAGGGTCATGTGGATGGAGATTTTCTCTAGAATGGAGGGGAAAATATCTGTCCAAAAAATATCTGCAGTAGTGAAGACAACACCTAACCCTAACCCACATCTAACCAAAAGATTGCCACCAAACATCATACAGGAACTCATGGTTCCTAATTTAGGAATCATATGGAGACCCTCATTCCTGTCTCTGTGTGATCAAGACTGGATTATTGAGACATTTTCTTACAGGTCGGTCTCATTCGAACACTAAAAGTGAAGTTCAAACATTAACGATACTTTAAAGGTTCAGTGTGTAGAATTGAGTGACATCTAGAGGTGAAGTTGCATGTTGCAGCTGAATACTCGTCATTTCACCCTCCCCAGCATGAAAAAGAACCTGTGGTGAACTTCAGTTGTCATGAAAACTCCAAAGGTTTTAGTTTGTCCAGTTTGGACGACAGTAAAAAACACAGAGGACCCCCCTCCATATTTCATATTCAATTTCTGCCAAAAATCCCTTTCACCTAAATCTTACACACTAAACCTTCAAATCCAGTAAAGTTGATTTTTTTTTACCATTTCTTAGCTTCTCTTCATTGGCTCCATGTCCAGGCCAGACTTTAAGGTTCTTTTGACACAAAATCCATAAAGGTCCCTACCTCTGATCTCATCCTTCCTCTGTCTGATCTCCTTAAACCTTAGACTGTGTTCTTCAGGCTGCACTGCCTTTTCCTATCATGCCTCTGGAACAACGTCCCTGCTGACATCACACTGTCTGACTCTGTTGAAGCTTAAGACTCAACTTCCAGTTTGCAGCTTATTCTTGAGACATGGTACTGTAACTAGTACGATTTTACCAGCAGGTCAGTCTCAGTGTCAATGAATCCATAAAGCCAGCGTGTACAGTATTCAGTGTTTGGATCTTGTTCTTCTTCCTTCAGGAGCTCCAGCCTCTTCCTGTATGTTTGTTTTCTTCACTTAAACAAAAAGAGGCAAAGCATATTATTCTGAGTAGTTTGTTGTCTATGCAGGTCTTCACAGTGAGGTTTCTCATTGTCCTCCTGCATCACAATACATCGTTCTATTCATCGCTCTATCTATTGTTCTGTTCTATTCTTTACAACATCTATTGCATCATCTATCAGATCCATTTCCTGTTGCTCTTCCTGTGGTTTCTGCCATATTTTCCAGCTAACCCATTAAAACCAGATGTAACATATACCTTTAGGACTGGGTGCAATGTTTCCGTTCTTTTCTTAAAAGAGACTTGTGTCTTATCCACTTTTTCAGTTTTCAAGACATGAAACTGACTGATGAAATACATTTTGTTTTGCTGAAATACTCGTTAGGGGAGCGATATTACCAGAGTGATTTACTGAAGAAAACCTGAGACCCAGACGATGTTGCTGCTGACCCACTGACCAGGGCTCAGTCAGAGACCTGTTTGAGGAGGAGCAGGAAGAAGAAGAAGGAGGGGATCTCTGTGAGTTTGACAGATTTATTCATTTTATAAAAATGTTCACGAAGTTTAGGGAAAAGACATTGATTGATGATGAAAGCCAAATGTTTTTACGCTTATGAAATGCTTTTATTTCACGTTTGTATCTGCTTCTGCAAACAATACTTGGGTTTTAGAATGTGTTTTCATTCGGTGCCTCGGGTCTTAATGGGTTAAAGGGAGTTCTTCTCTGTCGGATTTTACGATCTACGCACAGTGTCATAATGCTGTATAAACTTTTTCTGTTATTCACTTTATATCTGTGTGTTTTCACTTGTAGCCCATCATTATTTAGTCCTGCAATGCCGTCCTCCATTCTGTAATTAGGATCAACTCATTAACAATTCATTAATTATAGGATGGTTCGTGATTTACTCTGAAGTATACTTACATTCTTCTGCTCCACATTGTGTGAACACAGTGTCAAGCCTCGAGCGTGCATGTTTGTTTTTGCTCTCTGTTTTTTGCCGTCGTTTCTAATTTTGTTTTATTTGCTTCACTTGTTGTCTCATAACTCAGCCCAACATTACACAACATACTTTTTTAACGCATGCACCATTCTCTGTCCGTATGTGTGCATTCATGCGTGCCGGTGTGTTTGTGTGATGTACAGCGGCATTAACCAATGTGTCAGATGTTGCTCCCGGCTAAGTGTGGATTTAGAGACAGTTTAATGAACACTGTAATTTCCCTCTCTGTCCTGTCAGCACTGCTCTCTGCTTCTTTGTACAGTTACAGTGACGGTGCAGGTTACACTGTACTTTAGAAACTTTTAATCTCAGTTATTATCAGTGCCAACAGCCCTCTTATCCTTGACTTAAAGGTTCAGTGTGTAACTTTTAGGTGAAAGGGATGTATTGGATAGAAATTGGATATAAAATAATCCTAGTGATGTTTTCACTGGTGTGTTTCATCTAAATTGTATGAATTCTTGTTTTCCTCTGTTTTCTTTACTCTAGAATGGGCCGTTTATATTTAAAAACTTTAGATTTACATCAGGAGCGAGTCCTCGCTACGGATGCCGCTATGTTTTTATTACAGTCTGGACAAACTAAACACCCTTTGAGTTTCAGTGACAACTGACAACTGAAGGCCACAACAGGTTCTCTTTCATGTTTAGAAGTGGAGGATGAGGTGAGGGGTGTTCTGCTGCAACAGGCAACTCCACCACTAGATGTCACTGAAGTCAATACACTGTACCTTTAATATTAAAAACCCCTAATTGTGCCTCAGTCACTGAGTAATGGATAGTCCACTCTTTATTCTGAGGGACATGCTGTACAGTCTGGACATTTTGGACATGAAATAGCTTTTTCTTTGTGTAAAAAGTTCAAATCTGCAAATGCATGATCTGCATGTTTTGGCAGATTACTGTTGGCATGGCAACAATCAGTACCAATAACCAAGTTTATTTTGATATGTCACTGCAGTTGTTGGAGGTTTACTCCTTGAAATGTATTGTTTTGGTTGCTTAATACATTTCTAAACTTCCAGCAAGAAAGAAGAGACATTTTATAAAAAAAACAAATGTGAGTTTGGCTGGAGGACGTTTTGACATTGATGATGCTGCCTCTCAATATGAGAGTGGCACAAATCGTATCTCACTTTTTGGAAAGACGTCAACGTATCAAAACTCTTTTTTAAACTTTGCAATTTTAAAAGCCCTGAAAAGAGGATTAGTTGTATTAAAAATACACAGACATGACCTAGTTCCTCAGCCCATATGTACTGTGACATGTCAATTCAACCACATCACAACTGTCACAGTGAACACGGCAACTCTCACATATATTTATATAATTATATATTTGTAACACAAAGTTATACATTCCCTGACTTATGCAAACAGTATGTTTTCACAAGGCCATGAGGTAACATTTCCTGAACAATGGCACTATGCTTGGCATAGCTCAGGGCTAATGTTACTAGCTCACTTGTCGTTCAAGCAAACATTCTTTCTCACCAGTAGTCACCCAAGCGCCAATCTAAATCTTACACTTAGGAAAACATTACAATTTATCGTGACAGCATAAAGTGTAATCTTGATATAAAATCACTAAGAGTACTCTTTATGCTAGCTTAGCAAGGATACAAGGAACAAGGTACATTTACTAACCCAAATGGAGCTGCAGGTCACCTGTTGAGGTTGCACTTGGACCATTGGAGACAGGGTTTATGACTAATACTGCAGCCAGCCACCAGGGGGCAATCAAGTCACTTTATGCTGTCCATCTTTCTACACAGTCCCTTATCATGATAAACAGCGGGCGCATCATCAGGACCACAATAGACTCCACGATCACCACTCTGGCTCCGAATGATGTCACCAGTATAAGATGGCCAGCGTGCGTAAACAAATATTTTGGTGTCGTATTTGCACACCAGGAGAAACTGGTGACACTCATCCGTATGCTAACTGTGGCATCTCTAATTAATGATATTATATCTGCCTGTGCGATACTGGATATTGTCTATGTGTCAGAGGATTGCATTTATTTACACGCACACATTGTGCATTTGGAAAAATGGAACCTAGAGATTTGAAAATGACACAAAGACAAAAACATTTAAAAATGTTGACTATATAGTTTGAATTTATTTTGAAAAACTGCCAAATAAACTGTATATGAATATAGTGCTGAAGTCATCATGTGTGTACAGGAGTATCTTGTATACAGTATATAGAGACAATCTTACCACAGTGTAGTCAGTCAGGCATGTCGTAGAACAGAGGTTACATATTTCTTATTCAGAATTTTTGAAAATCGAGAACTTTAAAGTGATTAGTCCCTGATCACACACTATGCAGGCGTTGTGTGTTCCATGGATTAGTAAGGGGTCCACGTATGGACACATGGTCAGTCCGACACGCATTACTGACATACATCATGTATTTGACTCAGAGGTTACTAATGTCTCCAACGACTTTCATTTCAACACCGACCTTGTTGTTATTGGATGAGTCTCTCTACCTCCTGAGCCCCAGCTGAAAAGTGTCCAGACGGACTGAAAATGCACAGTAGTATTATAGATTGAAAGATAACACAAGGGCAATGCATACAGTCAGAAAGATGTTTATGAATATTGCTGCGGAGAACGCTGTGTATAGGCACTGCAGCCTGGTTCCTGCAATGAAACATGATTTATTTCTGCTGCTCTAATTAATACATGAGGACATTATTGAGAGTTGAATTCAGCCCATGACATTAAGTTAATTCACAGCGTGTAGTCTTACTTTTCCTTCTTCAGCAATACATCATGTTGCTTTCATATCCTTTCAAATAGTTGACCAATTTTAAAAAGGACTGTCTGTGCTTCTGAGGTGTATATTAGCCTGCTGTTGTCCCAAAATGCTGCAGGGACATCTGCTTGACATGGCTTGGGTACTTAATTTGTGTAATTACAATATATATCTCTGTTATTACCCCCAAAACTGAAAATACTTCAAATAATTTTGATTGGTGGTACAAAAGTCACTTACCGATTGTGCTGGCTCATGACTTTACTAGTTTTTTGTCTTTTGTGGACATTTTCTTACTCTGTTTGTCTTTATCATTGAGTTGTTTACCTCCAGCCTGTGTCTGTCGATTGTCAGCTTGATAAATTTAGACAGATGGAGAGGACTTTAAAAAAACAATCTTTCACTGTTCTGAAGCTGAAAAAAAGTTTTCTCTTACCCTTCTGATCTTTGCCTGTGGCTGATACTGAAATGTTTTACTTATGCTATTTCTGTTTGTGTTTTCAGACCCAAAGTGCAGAAAATATTGTTGTTGTGCTTGCATAACATTTATTTTACAGAAAATTAATTACCATGCAATAATTCACCAACATGCTGAATGCGATTCTTCAACTTCAAGTTACTTTCTACCTTCTTTCTTAAATCTCTTTAATATTTCTTCCCGATGTTTATCTGTTTCTATGCCTCTCTCTGTGTCTCTTCCATCCCTGTCTCTGTCTGGGTCTGTGGCCGACCTGGACAAGCTGAGGTCTGCCTGAGAACTGAAGCAGCTCAGGAAAGTTCTGCTCTGACTAAAGGAGTACAGGATCCCATCTGAGGTCAGGCAGGAGTGGTGGACAGTGGAGGCTCCACCTATTTGAGTTATGAATCATGTTGTCAATAGAATTGTTGAAACCTATGTAGCCAGTTTATTTAAATCCCTTGAGTTTCTGAATGGTGGAAGTCCATATAAAGGTGTTGAAAATGAAGTTCTCATGTAAAACCTTTGTGCTGATGGGAGACAGTTCACATAAAAAACTTTTGTGATATTGGAATTCAGTTTTACGTTGCACACAGTTCCATGGTATTTGAAGAAAAACAGTAAAAGATTTGCAACCAGTATATACATATATACAGATAAAGATAGAGTAAGATGAGGATATAGTAGGCTGATATCTGGGTTTAAATAAATGTCTCTAATATGTTAAAGGATTGTATTCAAGCACAAATGTGTTGAGCTCCACTTTAAAGGTGTAACAAGTGACACGTTAGTGATTCAAGTTAATTGTGAAACCCTCTTATGATAACAGTGTAATGGGTGACCTATCTCATTTCAACATTTCAGTGTTTCCCATAAAAAAAGATACCTCTGTGTTAATTAATAAAATCCCTGTGTAAAATTCCTGTATTCCGTAGAACATGATGCTGAATATGAGACACAACACATGTTTGTGGTTGTCAGGCTAAGTCTAAAAATGAATTTGATATTAATTCTCTGTATTAGAATGCTCAGGCATGACATCCACAGTGTGTTTTGTTGCTACTATGGTTAGAAAATATACTTCACCCAGTCGCACCGTGTCAAGACACCATTTATTGTAATTGCAGCAGCTTCAAGCCTCTGTCAACCACTCTTTACCCATAATAACCCCGGAGAACTATACCAATGTCTGGTGAAGACGAGATCTCTGCAACCTCTGCTTGTCCCTGCTGAGCGAGAGCGACGGCTGAATTTGACTGCTTCCTCCCAGGATGTTCTCAACTGTGATACTTACTATACCTCATTAGACTGTGTTGTCTCCTAGAATACAGGAAAGCGCTAGTTCAAGAACCAATTACAATGAGCATGGAGTGTCATGAAGGGGGACTTTCATCAAAGTAAATTTGTACTAAGGGCACAAGAGGAGAATATAATTTTGTGAAATAACCACTGAGGCACAGAAGATGTGTGAAGTGTGATGATTCACCTAGCTATGATGGAGGTGGTGGGGGGTATCTAATTAAATCTAAGTGCTTGCATATGTGACCTTCAACTGTGGCTTTTCTGTTATTTACCCACAAATTCCACAAATGTGGAAAGTCTGTCTGTATGTGGAACGCATATCCTGTTCCACATATCGACTTCTTGTTTCCATGTGTATCATTAGTGGCCCAGGAAAGTGCAGTGTCAACTTTGATGCAATTAGGACATGTGATACATTCAATATGAACAGAATAAACAGGTAGCGAGGACTTTGTAGCAGTCAGTGGACGGGGCCTGACAGTCAGTCTGTGGACCAGGTTGAACGTGTCTTCCTCTACGTCTTTGGATAAATGGCAGCAGTGGTCGGCAACTTGGTCAAACAGCAGGTCAAAACTGCCCCCAGATAATTTTGTTCATTCACCATATCAGACTGAGACGGACACACAGCACAGGCACTGATCACTGTCAGCAACATTTAAAGAATTACTTCCTTTGGCAATTAGCAACAATTGTGAACTTGGAATCAGACAATTGTGTCAAATTCAGTTTAATTTTATGAAAAACATTGAATATAAAATCTTCATTGCAGATAAACCAGGTGGGATGAAGTTTTCGAACTTTACTCTGCACAATAGACTCTTTATAAAAAGCTCTGCACACAATGTATAGCACACAAACAACACAAAATGACAGGTTATTGAAGAACTGTTTGAAGAGGACTCACTAATGAAAAGGATTAATGATAATTCTGAAGTAGCTCCGGAGGATTGCATAGGCTAAGCTAACAGTCCAATCCAAACAGAACAGACCTCAAACATTTCTGCAGTGTGCATCAGCACCTCTGCATGTTACTGAAGAAAGCCTGTGCTTTCATCACTCAATCACTCCCACAAAGACTTTCAGCCAATTTCAAAAGCATGGGGAGTAGAGTTCAGATAAATATTATATTCTTTAGTTTAATGTTTTATGTTCAGCTTCCTCTTTATACGCTCAAAACCCCATAAACTTTAAAGGTGTTCTGTGTAATGTTGCAAAGTAATTGCACTATGTTTGATGGGGCTCGACCCAGTTTGCCTTCGTTAATCTTTCTGAAACCTCTGTCAGTGTGTCTTTTATAACCAAGAGGACTTTCAAAGTTTAAGATAATGGTAGAACTAGCCTCAAATTACTTGATTAGTTGAGCTAATAAAAAGTAATCTGCAGCAGGTTTAGGGTCTTGGTGTTGTGATTGAATATTTATTAATTGCAAAAGAAAAGTACAAATTCATTTGCCTCAGCTGTGCTCCAAAGTGTTTTCTTGACCTTTTATTATAAAGTAGAAAAACGATCTGATTTGAAGACATCCACCTGGGCTCTGGGGAAGTCTCCCAACTCCTAAGTTATTGTAAGTGGAAAGTGACAAACAGAAAATACAGTTTAATGTAATACAACGTAAACCTTAGAAGCCTCAGGAATGAGCAGCCGCCTCAATGGCCTGTGGTTACGCTCCAGAGCAACTTCAGAATTATTCCTTGTCAGTAGGGATTCCTCCTTAAATAAACCTACAATATACTGTTACTTTTTGTGTTCCATGTGCTGGACGTTGTGGAAGAGTTTATTTGTTGAAAGTCCATGGTGCAGAGTGAAGTTTAATTTGTGGTCCTCCAGCCTGGTTTAGCTGCAAAGAAGATATTATACTCAATGTATCTCATAACATGAAACTGAATTTGCTTTACTACTGTTCACATCTGTGGCTCTTCTATGAGTTTGTATGATTACTAACAAAATATTCAGATCGAAGTTTACAACTTTTCAAAATAAAAGCTCTGTAATTAAGCTCGATATCAAGTATTTGCAGAAAAACAACCATTGTGCTTTTACTTTGTAGACAACTTGCTAATGAGGAAGTGAATCTTTGAATGTTGCTGCCATGATGGAGATCAGAACCTGTGACACCCATGAATATCTGTGACAATTACTAGTAATGCACGAGCATGTTTCTACTTCTTTTTTCATATTTCCCGTCCTGCAAATCATCATTGTTAATTCAACCTCTCTGTAGTATTTGATTCTCGTGACACGTGATGCTGTGTCTCCAGATTGGTTTTGCTGAGCTAGTCTGAGCCAAAATGTCGATCTTTATTTTCACCCTGGGATGACTAGCCATCATCGTGCCAGCACAGACAAGTGACTGACACATTTTCTTTATATTATGATCATATTATAATCTTGTTACAACACAACATGATTGAAAAACAATGGGTGCCTAAGGGAGCTTTAGAGGTGTTAGTAAGAATTTTTTTTACTTTGGACAGAGGCAGAGAAACTTTATGCTTGCAGTGTAAAAAGTCAAATATTAGAATTAAAGTACATCTTCAACCGTTAAGCTAAGCTAATCAGCTTTTGGTCCATTCATCAGGGACAGTCATTCATCAGGCCTGACTTTGAGAGAATTCATGGAAATCCGTTCTGCTCTGCTTTTTACAGTTTTTCTTGTGTTTGCTGTAAATGCCCACTAAATCAAAGAAAAAGAAAAACAACTCTCAAAATGTTGTATTCCTAACTTTTAATCAATAATATCAGTCGTGCAGCCTGAAACAGAAGCTCCTTCTCGCTTTATGTACAAGGATAACTGCCTCTGTGAAAGGATTATTCAGTCAAATCTGCTTGTAGCTTCTCCCTCCTCCTGGCTCTTTTGTTCTGCTCTGTGCGCTCTTTCTCTTGTGTTTTTGGATTAACGCTGTAGTGGACAAATTCCCTGTAAATATCAGATTATTCACAAAAGAAAAAATCTAAACAATTCATGCATGCTGTTTTTGCTTAGCCACTGTTTGGGCGACTGCTAATCTCTTCTTTAAACATAGGCAGTGATAATACTGTTTGTCACATTTCAGCTGTAACTGGGAGAAGCAGAATCTATATTTTATGCAAAATATAGTTAATGGTGACATTTTTTCTATGAAGCATGTAGGGAGCTGTAGCTAAAGCAAAATGTTCTCTGATTAAAAGGTCCACATGCTGAATTGTCCTTGGAACAGTGTGAATGATGTGTTACAGGAGAATGCTGCGTGTAGGAGAGCTGCAGGAATGTGTGTGTGAATGGGTGAACGTGTGTAAAGAGCTTTGTAGGTGTAAAGACAAGAAAAGTATCTGTATATACAGAATGCCTTCATACTTTTGATGTCAATCCACTCATCGAACATCAGGATTAGTGAAAAAACAACTTCTAGAATTTCTTACAGCTTCCCTTTTCTAAAGTTCTGAATTATTCCCATTCAAACAAACCTGAACCTTTCATTTTGATTTTTGTAGAACTATACCCAAAACATTATTCTTCAATCTGATTTAAATATGAAATGATTCATTCCTTTTTTATCAAGCAACACATTATTGAACTGCCAGATTTCTGAACAAGGTTCATTAAAACATTTCAGGGTGCTTATCTTGTTAACAATGGATGTGAAATGTGCAACAACATGTTGTGGACACTGGATGTTTCCCGAGATATTGTATTAAGTTGCTGTACTATGCAGAAGATCATTTTATCTTTAAGCTTGACTGGACAACGCGACCTAGCAATTACCCTTCTTTCTCAGGGAAGCTGCCTCCATCTTACTCAGACACTGGGTAGGTGGGTCCACAGCTTCCTATACCATCTTCATTAACCAGACAGAACATAATGCACCCATTGAACGCTGAGGCCAACATCTGTTCCCTTCCCCAGCACCACATGTGAAGCACCTGATGATCTTTAGATGAATAATTGAATAGACTTAATATAGATACTCCCTAATTGTTTTTACCCATTATATAGCCTGTCATTGAAACTCTAGCTCCACTTGTTAGCAGTAGTGATGTTATGTTGTATGTATTAAATTGTATTTCTGTACAACAGGGACAAAATATCACCTCAGCATAAAGGTCAGGCAGCATATACATGTACAAATCTTCAGTGCCAATGTTCCATAAAACCAACTTTAACTGATGGTGTCATCCAGAGAATTATGTTTTTTTTTAAACAGACCATAGGTGTTCAAAGAAGAGCATGTAACAGCAGTCCAAACTAAAACTCAGGTCGGGTCACCAACTATCATCAGCTCTTTAGATGTCTCCCCCACAGACACAAAAGAGTAACCTCAGAGAAGTGAAGCGCTTGAACCTTGTGTGAAACAAAAAGGAGGATCTTGCTCAGCTGCTTCTTCACCGCCCACAAAAAAGAAGAAAATGTTCTCCTCCACTGCCAAGAGAGCGTTGGAGGATTTTATGAAAGCGAGCTCAGGTTATAAAAGTACACATGTAGGTGATGTAAGTGGGTTGTGTGGCGCTTAAAAAAAAAAACAGGTACAGAGTTCAATTCACCATGTAGGCAGGAACTGTATGTACTTTTATATATATCTCAGGGACACAAGTATTGTACTAAAAACAGTTAAACTGTTAAACTTAGGATGGCAGAATCCCAGCTTTCCATTTATTATAATAGTATAATATATTTAACGCAACACCATCGAACAATTTAACCATAAATCAAAAGCTTCGAGGTCAGTTTGATGGTTCGCTGACTTTTAATAGTGATGCCTGTTCACGTACTAACTTTGCTGAGCAGGTAAATGTCTCCCTTAGAAGCTCCTCAAGTCTGTGAGTAATGCCAAACTGTAGATCACTTCAAAAGACTTAGAAGTCATTAAAAACCGGGGTTAACTCCAGCATTTGGTGGAAACTTTTTAAATATCAAGAATTATAAACTATGTTTGTTATTACACAGACAGACCTTCTGGTTATCAAAGCCAGGGGTCAAAAGGACTATATGGAGCAGTTGGCCATGTCTCAGTTCAGACTTTACATATGAAGCTTTGATCAAGTGATTGATCATCTTTGTTTTCTGTTCATTAAAACATTACTCCAGACCAGAGACTGCAAAGGCCTCAGAAAGCTAGCATTTCACCTGATGTACCAGCATACTGTTCACAATTGCAAGCAAACTCAGTTTGATGTGTAAAAATTATATCTAGTTAAAACTGAAAAGTACAAATCAAGATTGTTCCAGTGGAGAGGGGATGCATGATGATCAATTATTTATCTATGAGTATAAATAGACAAAAAAAAGTCACTCATCGCTGGTTGTTTCCGGGGAGTTTAGCTTTTTCATGACCTTGCCTGTTACCTGTTTTGCAATCTGTCGTTTCTTTTCTATTCAGTTAACTTAATTTATTGATGACAATCAGGATGTGAAGAGGATTACAACAAACAAGATAAAAAAAGGATCTTGGTAATTTGTCAAATTACTTATTAAAGGCTCTCCTCAATGCAAATTACCCACTGTTCTCTAACCTCTTCTTTCTCCATACTTAGGTGTTGGTATTAGTTCTCAGTAAGTTCAACTCATTTTGCACCAGTTGGTTTTTAGTTCTAAATCAAGAATGCACCAAACAGCCCAGTGCCACTGAACGTCTCACTTCAGAGAACAATCCCACAGTGTATTTGTACTTTTTCTAACCCTCGCAGCCTCTTTGAGCTATTATGTGTTCTGTGCTCAGTCCAGGGACTCACCTGCCAGCATCCACTCTCCTAATGACACTGATCCTGTCCTATCTTGACAGGACCGCTTTCATCAGAGGGGGGACTCTAATGATTTGTAATTACTACCCCAGGACTCCACAAATGACATGTTGTCAACAACAAACATGGCCACCGCTGACTTTTTCCATCATGAAATCCCAGATTTAACTGCCTGTTGTCTTTAGAGGTAGCTCTGACATGTTAGGGTAGTCTCACCTCAGCTGACCCTGAAAACATCTTTTAACACTGCTGAGATTTTGAACAGGGCTCAGCATTCAAATTATTAAGAGGTACATTTTGATAGTGGATCAAAAGCTGGTGGGTACATCCTGTAGTTTAATGAAAGTCAGAATACTGTCCTTTGTTTGACAGCTTGGCTCAGTTTTAAGACCTGAGTAACCTGACTAATGCTTGGCCAAGGTTTGAATCACACTAATTAAAAAAATATTTTATTTTTACACCATGTGCTATGTGGTAGCTGGTGGGTGTTTTGTGGCATCTGTTTGTCTGCCTGTCATGGCGATAACTTTTAACCCAATTTGGATCAAACTTGGACAAGTTAGGGACTTACGCTTGTAACAATTTACCTTATTTTAGACAGCTCTAAGGGAAAGTACAGTACGCTAATTTCAAGGAGCAGCGGACCACACTCCAGTTGCTTCCAAAATAACTAG
Source organism: Paralichthys olivaceus (assembly GCF_024713975.1). NCBI lineage: Eukaryota > Metazoa > Chordata > Actinopteri > Pleuronectiformes > Paralichthyidae > Paralichthys > Paralichthys olivaceus. The sequence goes on along the minus strand of NC_091108.1, from coordinate 20,191,314 downwards.
TCTGCTACACAAAATTATCAATAGCACCCGAAGAACGCTGAAAACATCCGCGTTAAACACGCATTAAATAAAAGGAAATCATCATCAACGAAAAAAACTCAGTTTGTGTATTTAAAGCCCAAATAAATTAAATATCAAACCACGACAGCGGCGGCAATATTCAAACATGGACACAACAGCAAGTGTAACAGCAAAAGTTCCTAGTTCATAAAATAACATCTACAAAGTGAAAAGGTCCAATGAAGGTTTGTCTAAATTAAGGATAAATAATATTAACAGGGGAAAACAATGGGGAAACGTGACGGTCCACCCGCTGTTGGGACGCCGCACGATCTCACCCCAGTCCATTCGGCATCTGGCCTCCACGATCTGGTTATCAGATGAGTTTATTCCAAAACGTTTACAATCCACTGTCGACCCCCGAACAAAAGACTGCCTCTTCCCCATCTCGTTGCGCCTAGCTCCTTGCTCTCTGCACTTCCTGTTACTTCCTCCCTCACCCTTTTATAACATTTAGTTAGATAATAAATACCAATCCAAAAACACATAGTCCATGTTACACCTCTGGCCGTGTGATGGAATTTCTCTGATATCCTTTTGTACGCTCTTCAAATGCAAAAAAACCCCAATAACACAAATAATATGATTATTGTAACATTTGTGGAACATTTAGGAAAGGCAAGTGATCATTACATGCTGTTGACTTTTTTCCAGGCCTGTCAAAAGGTCAAGGTCATAGCATGGTCTAAACATTTTTGCCAGATGCTAATACATGTGAAATAATTTAAAACACATATACATGCAATTAAAATGCTCTGTGAAATCAAAATAATCACATCATAACAAAACTCTCTGACTTTTTTTCTAGTTTTGATTATAAATCATAAAAATTGCAAAAAATAAAACACAAATCTGCAGCAGGACAGATATCGGACTCCGCCTGTGGAAAAGAACAGAAACACACAATGAATTTCAAAGACTGAACTCCCCCAAAACAAGCAGTTATGTAACAATATGTACAGATGGGTTGAAAGATTAAAAAGAATGATTGGAAATACATAATAAATGTATGTGCTGTATGTGTGAATGCAAATGTCCCCATGAGAGCCTCCAGACTTTCTGTGGAATTTCTCGGGCCAGCCCCCCTTAAAGTCTGGAGCAGCAGGAGATCCTCTGCAGGAGTCACCGTGAGCGGGAGGGGGGTATCCATGACGTTTCTAACATGTGCGCTCACAACTGTTCCTATATACAAGGGGGCCAGGCGGAGAAAGTCCAGAGAAGGATCTCCAGAGTTCAGTGCATGTCTGAAAGCAGCTTGTGAAATGTTGCTTTTGTGTGAAAATGAACAACACCATCTTATGAACCCAGTTTATATGCCGACATAAAGGTTTAAACCATTAGGAGAACAGGAGCTTATTAAATGGGCTCTTGTTATGTCAGCTAGAGGCAGGTATTCTTTCTGGAGCACCATTAAAAGCTGCATTAGCTATAAATAGTTCCAGAAGACGATTTATGTATGTTTATCTGCCTTGCACATTAGGGATAATGGTACTCTCCCAATGATATCAATATGTGTTCTATGTCTGTGTTAACATTGTTTGATTTATGACTTCGAGGAGAAATAGGATTTTTTTTAATTCACTTCAGAAATTGCTTCATGTTCTTTTCCTCCATCTCTCCTCTTTTCCCACGCCCCCTTGAGCAGACTTTAAGCTTTGTCCTGCTGGATGTTGTTGTGGATTTACTTCTAAGCTTTCCTTGGTTTTGAACTTTTTCTCTTTTCATTCAACTTTCATCACTACAATGAAGAATAAATAGATTTGTTCTCGATATTCTTTCATAGCTTTGTACTCCCTTTTGTTTATCCTCTGAATTTACATTTTGACACCTGTGTCTCTGGGCCTGAGACAGCGACCTGCTGAGATGACTGGTTGGTAACAAGGTCATTTTCTCTAGGAAACAATGCAAGAAAGAGATTCTTTCTGCTCACTCCATCTTCACACAGCCTGACAGAAAAGGCACCAGTTGGAGCTATATTTTGTACAACTTTAATTCTTTTAACTTCTTTTAACTTTAACTCATTTGTTTATTCTCAAGGTGGGTGTCTTTGAATAAAGTAGGTTACACATAATATCCGGTAATTTCCTGTTTAAAACACTGTGTGACAATGTGTTCATTTATAGAGGAGCAACCTAAATCTTACCCTAAAACATGCCTTCGCTTTAATATTGTGTGATTTACATAATGAGGACTTTTGTCACCATGAGGCGATTGTGTAAACGGATTTAGGAACAACATGAGGAATAGCCCCCACCCCAACTACAGGAACACACACGGTGCAAGTCCTCTTATGCCTTGGCTGTCAATAATGTGTTTCAGTAAAACACATTATCTCTCTCTCCACTATTGTTTATAGTTAGTCTGGTGTATCAGAACTGTATCAGCAGCTTTATCCCTTTATTACAATTACACTTGTGGTCAATGCATGTGCGTGTTTTATCAATGTGAATCTCTCTGAGGTTTCTGTGCTTTCTTTTCCCCTGCTGAAAATTGGGATTTGTTTATTTAAGCTATAAAGTAATTATTGTTTGATTGATAATAGGGTTTGAATCAGAAAGGTCAAGGTTAAGTTAAACTTTATAATCCCACAAGGGGAAATTCATGTGGTCATAGGTCTCAGTCAAAACACAGAGGCACACAATATGTGCACATACAATCACATGCACCCCCACACATAATAAAGAAATAAAGAAGACTCACTAATGTCATGGGAGACTTATTCAGAGAAACACTGATGGAGGCTCAGGCTTATTTTTTGGGTTGGCTCTCATATCAGGTGGGATAAAAATGTTATAGTTTCGTTAGAAATCATTTTGGGAAATAATTCTACATATTTCTCTGACTGCTGCACTAAAATGAAATTGTCTTTAACATTTAGGTTAAAATTGACTTGCTGCCCCGGCATTTTGTCTTAACATCTTCAAAGACTTGAATTTAAAATTAAATGTCAAGTGGTCTTGACCTTGAAATGATTTAATTCCCCTCCTCATCTTCATCCAGTTGTGTATGATTGTATGTATCCTCATGATATGATTAAATAGGGGCTTGGTGTAGAAGTGTAATTTCAGAGGCTTTAATCATTTTCAGTGATTGACTGATTCCCAATCCTTATCGCTTTAGTCTCAATGAGAGCGTCCTCCAGGAGGATGAGCTTTAGTTCCAATCATAAACTCGTCTGTGCTCTACCACTTCTCCACCCAACGTTTTAATATAAAAGAGAGACATAAATATTATCCATTTTAAATGATCAGATCTTAGATGATGAAAACTAAGTTATAACTGAGTAATTCACTCTCCTTATCTTTCCCTTATCCTTCTCTGGTTTCTTCCTGTTTAACAAATGAACATCCCCAAAATGTTGACATCTTCTGAATATTAACGAATACAAATGAAGTGCAAAAAAACAGCCAAATGTAATCAGGCTGTGAATTATTAAATAGTTTAAGCAGCAGTTCTTAGGTTTCTCTTTATCCTCGACAAATTGACTGCGCGCAAATCAGTTGCTAATTTGGAGGGTGACAAATTTCCTATAGAAATTTTTACTTTATTCATCCTGGAAGTGTTTCACATTACAGTTACACAGAAACAACATCGTTTCTGTGCAAAGATAATAATAGAAGACAATAAGATCAAAAGCTCCTATAGTACAAAAAAAAGGAAACTGGCACATCCCTGCGTGGCCTTACATGGAACTAAACTGTGGTCTGAAGTCTGGATCGGATCAGAATTGGGCCTGCCCTTCACACATGAACAACACAGCAGGAGATTCTACGCTCAGACTCATTCACAACAACACAGAAACTGACTGTAGCATTATCTGTCTGCATGTGTCTTCTAGGTGTAGGCCACCGCTTTTTCTCCCTGGAGAAATTTGTTTAGCCATATATTTCATCTGCTTTTTGTTTATTTTATGCATGTTGCGTGTTAGAAGCGTTATGTTGATCCCCTGCACGCTCATGGTGAATTCATCCCCATCCCCTGTGAATTGTCTGGGGGATCCCCTCCTGTTTTCATACATTGTATTCTATTGGATTTCTACGGACATTAAACGAGGAGGTCAGGGGGACATACGAAGCATCTCACTTGGACATTTGCGTTCACAAATGCACCCCCTCCAGAGAAAAAACCGAAGAACTGCAGTACATATCTGACAGCAGCTTAATATTGAAAGTACCATGTTAAAGCCCCTCTGTGTGAAGTTTCAGTCAGGCAGAAAGGACAATGAGTCAGCTGTGTGTTGCAGTTCCCACATGTCCAATGTCCATGGTGCCAGATCTCTCTGTTGTCCACCACATGATTTCTAATATCTATGAACATTAACAATATTGATTTTAGTAAATTAACCTCAAATAAAGAAGAGATTGTTCAGATGATTCTGACTCTGAATAGATGTATTTTCTCCATTTACCTGAGTTCCACCGCTGCTCAGGTCCTCCACCTTCACCAGTTGAGTTGGCAACAGATGAAAAGTCATCTCTACTTTGGTGGCTCCCGACCTGGGGGTAAGAAGCACCGCAGGGGTCAGCAAGACAGATGGGTCAAAAAAAGAAAAGGTTGTGAATTAATCATTTTTAATCATTCACATCATCATTAACAGGTTCCCAACTAGACTGCACGTTTTTTAGAAGGGGTCAAAAGTTTGGGTACAATTGTTGTAGTTAATGTAGGTTAGTAAGAAGTGACAAGGAGAAATCACAGGGTATATGTCACGTGCAGATACTTACAGAAGGTATATCCAGGTTATACATTATGTCGTCGTACACCACAACTTCATTGGAACCAGAGTTGCTTTCAGTTTGTCTCTACAAGGTAAAGTTAAACAAACTGCCATCAGTTAGAGTAAACATGTGTTTCATCACAGAGCCAGTATTTCATGGTTAAATATTAAGTCTGCAGACTTATTATGTTGCATGGATTTATGTTGTGGACTTTTCCTCGAGGCGTGATTTCTGGATTTGTGTTCTGTTTTTTTGTAGTTTCTTGTTTCATGTTTTATTTTGAAATTCTTCTTGTGTGTCTCTCATACTTTACCTCATGCCTTTGTCCTGCACCTTTTTGCCTTTGTCTGCTCCTGTACTGTAATTTACCTATGTTCAGTTTTCCCTGCCTCCCTTGTGTATATAGTCTGTGTTTCCCTCTTGTCCGTTGGTTTTGTTCAGTCCAGCAACTGTGTCTCCTGTTCAGTTTTTTGTTTCAGTTTCGTATCACCTGAGCTCTTTTGCCTGGCGGCCTACTAACTGTTAGCTTCGATGTAATCAAGTAGAATGTTACAGCCCAGTTTAGCCAAGGCCACTTTGATGTGGAATGATGAGGCAAGAGTGTGATGAGAAACAAATGATGAGTGAAGTTTAATGTGGATGTATGCACAAATAAGAACACCTCAGTTATACACACCAGGTGTGTACCCTTGGTTGTGTTACTGAAACAGTGATATGGGGATAGATTGGACTCACTGGAAAAGGAAGCTCCTCTGTCTCAGTGGGTTGCACCTGAGCAGCAAACAACAAGACAGCCAAATGTTTTATTAAAATGCCTTCATTAACTTTAGCGAGACTAGAAAAGCCAGTTCCTTTGTTCACGAATGGTAATGAGTTAAGTCCGTAAGTATGTGGTGGCCGGTTTATCAACCCACTAAAAAACCCATTGAAATGCTAAAATAGTATCGGCAAGATATGGTATGAAGAAATATTGCATAGTATACAGATTCATATACAATTAAATAATCTTACCATTCTCAGTTCAAACTTGTCTGATTATCCCAAAAACCCAGATTTTCAAATGGTCATTAGCCTTGTGCGGCGATAATGCTATTATGTAGCTTCCTTGTTTACTCAACTATGATGGCGTCACTGCTGGGAACATTCTAGAAATGGTATTCTCGCGATGCAGTGTGGGACCAAGACCAGTCTCGCGATGCATCACCAGACTACATTGCATCAGTTAAGGTTCCATTTTTTCATGCTTTGCCAGGACCTTGATTTAACATTAGTTAAGTTTGCATTACATAAATCAAGCTTTGCATTCAGTTCAGACAGGAACTAAAGCTAGCGTAGAATCACTGACTATTTATAGTGTATTCAGAATATAATGCAAGTGTTATTCCTGATGCCAACTCCTTCCCCCTAACTTCCTCCATCTGTGATTTAGGATTTCAGGCATGTTTACGCCTTCTCTGATTGTTAGTGGCATTTGTTCTCATCAGCGCCCTAATTGCTGCTGGGGTTCTTTGAGGACTCCCTCAAACAGCTGTGGATAGTCTGGCAAAATGAATTATATACCCAAGACACTTACATCAATTCCTTGGTACAAAGTGTCCAAAATAAAAATAAATATAATAAAATGACACGTCTGATAACGTAGGGTAGATAACTTAGAATCTTATCTTACCTGGGATGTGGAGCTGAGACATTTGTAAATCTTTTCAGGTTATGAAAACCAAAAAGGATCTCAACTGTGTGAGTTTCCTCCTTTAGTGTACGATGCAACATCCATCCATTTTTCAATCTTTGATGCGCGTTACTGGGCTGAAACCCAAAGATGGGTGTCAATATCCCATCTATTTAAAATAATCTAAATTATTACAATTCTGTTATTTTAAAAAAGTCTTGTGCTCTCTCTCAGCTGAGGTGAGTTCATGTCGGTGGCCAAGATGAGTAACATCTTTCCCCTTGTTCAAAAGTCATTTTACAATCTCGGTATATCATCGGTTTTTGTTGCCATAACTTTCATTCCTGCTGTAGGAATGTTTCCTGCTCATTGTTCTGTCTTTACACAGTCCTCTTCTTAGTGTCAGCGAGTTCCTTAGAAATTCCACAAGGTCCTGATTCATGTTGATTTTGTGAAGTTTACAGTTCGGTATCCAGATGAGCGAACCCCTCTTAAAGATGTGTAGAAGCCGCATTCTGTTTGGTCCAGTGTCTGTCATTAAAAAAGAAAAGCAATTTTATTACAAGTAGATGTGAAATGGGAAAAATAGTCAATTTGATTCTAAAATCCTTTCATCTCTTCCAATCTGTCAGAGTTCACTGTCTGTCTTTGCTTAAAACTGCCTTGTGGATTTATGAACTTCACATAAATGCAATCTATAGTCCTGTTTATAATGAAGGTGAGAATTTAAAATTCCTTAAAGTCTATTCACTGACTTTCCTCTGTGCCAATTTTAAAAGATGCCACAGTCACATCTGCCAACTTCTACTATATATGAGCATGTTCTCCATGTGGTCAGTTGAGCTGGTTAAAGACTCTAAATTCAAATCCCATCCACTTCACACAGCATCGATCTCCACTGTTAGACAGCATCAAAGCACATGAAAACTAAAAACTCTGCTATAGAATAATCCTAATTCCAGACTACTGAGTATAGATGAGGTGTGTACAAATTTAACAAATAGACATTACCTTCACAACTACCTGGAGAAAAAAATCCTTTTCTGTACCGTGATAATTCAAATCCGATCGACAGTATGAATCCACAATCATAATGCACAATCATGCTGCTGGATTTGTGAAGTTTCTGATGCTTGGTTATGCGTGTTTAACTGGTTTGTCCAGCAGAGCAGTTGCCAAGGACAGCAGAGCAGTTGTCGTGAATGCCAAGACAACCACATAGTGAGGCCTAATCAGAGAGGATCATCACATTGTTCTCTCCTGTTATCAACTTACCTCTTTATACTGAGATTTCTATGTAAAATCGCTGATCACGTTCAGACAGGAAAGTTTGACATTGGCTGCGGTTTTCCAGGTTTCGCAGTCTGTGTGGAAGATGTTCACAGGTCTGGGAGTAGCAGGGAGGGAAAAGAAGACAGTGGAGGCAGCTTTAAGAGCTTCTTGCAGTTTTAAAGTAATGTTTGAAAAATATGTAGCGCCTATAATGGTTGATGCTCCGCTGTGTTCATTAGATAGTTTCTAAACGGGTCTGCTGAGCAGGTAATGTGCAAAGGTTTAAGCAGAGCTTTTCCATTAAAAATGTCAGCTGCAGTCAAGTATTCATCTGCATGACCAAAACAATGAGCTGAAAGATGCTAACATGCTCCATAGAGCGGAGGGTAATGGATTAGAGAGATTTCATAGCTTTTCCTAGCAACTATAGATCGAATGGATATACAGTATGTCATGTGAAAGTCAGTAAGAAATAGAATGAGCTTAATTCATTTGTAATGAAAAAAACTAAATCATGTCGCTGTCTTGAGAAAACTCTGTACATAGTTTATACAGTGTGTTCTTTGTATGTAAAATGTTTCTTTGTAAGACTTGTTTTTCCATCTTTTCTTTGCTGGTTGGGAAAAAAATCATGAAGTCAAATCATAATAATAGCAGAAGTGAAGAGTACATTTGGTTCTGAATGTGTGTTATAGACATCCCATCATATTTACAGCAAATTAACAGTTAGAAGACCATTCTAGACCTAACTTTAGAAGATAGATATAAGAGATTGATACTGTATTCATCTCTTCAGGAAAATTGACAATATGTTATATTAGGACATGTGGTTACATACATTGTCAATGAATCCAAAATGCACAGGGAAAATAGGAGATTAAAAAAAAAAGAGTCTAGATTGATACCAGACTTCAACCCTGGATTTATTAGGGACCATGCAGCTCTGACTGAGACTTTTGTTTCACTCATTGCGTACATATGCTTTCAGTGTTTATAAAACTGCATGATCAGCTCTTGTTCAGCAGCCATGAAGGACTTAATTAATCCGTACTGCAATGTTACACATTTGCTTTAATGAAGCTGCTCTGGGCCACACTTCGAAGTCACACTCATTAAGATTTTCATTGTAATCCTCACACTTCTTTTGCATCCATCATGTAATAACAGCCTCATGGAGGTTATTTAATCCCATCATGGAGTTTGTGGAACAATCCACTCCCAGCAACTGTTGAGTTGGTAACATGTTGTGTCTTGATGAAACTATACTGTGGTTGGAGGAAGTATATTTATTACTTCATTATTACTTTACCTATGCACATTTCTCATGTTGCTGTAGTTGATGTATTTTCAGGAACTTTTTACTTTTACTGCATTACATATAGCAGCACACATCTGTACTTTCTTCTCCACAGCATTTTTACAGTGCATTGTGTTACATTGTTTAATGTACAATTAATAACCTGCAGGTAACATTAGATCCCACCTCCTGCAGCATCACTGGTAGAGAAACAAAAGTAAAAGTGGAAGATTAGGAGGTGACATTGAGTATGTTTTATTGTTGTATTAAACTAAATATACAATAGGCACAGTTCATGATCCAAATACCTTTGTTTTCAAAACATTGATGAGTATTTAAAAAACAAGAACTCACACTATTTCCCTCAAGTAGAAAAATCAATGTGGTTATTTTACTTAAGGGAAATGTTTGACTTATTCCTCCACCACTGAAACTGTCAGGGAAGTTTGCTCCTGTAGTCTGAAAATTAGGATGCTAATATTGAGTCTGTTTACAAAACATATTTTGGACTCGAGTTAAAGCTGCATTAATTAATGTTTTTAGATACTCCAAGGATCTAAATATTTCAATACGAGGCGACAGCTAAAACAGCTCCCACTTCCCCACTTTCATCTCACAAGGTCCAAACATCAGCACTCAGGGTCGGTTTCTGTCCACCTGATGAATGTAAGTCCATTTTTTAACTCTTCCTGTGAGAAAACATTTTGAAACGTTACCGCCAGATGTTTGACTGTGGCTTATCTGCCATCTGGTGCTGGACATGTATTGTACAGTAGGTTTTAAAGAAATAGAATGAGGATGTGAAGGCTACATGTAATATAAATACTTATTTATAACAAAACAACAAGAGTGAAAGTCATAAAATGTATAAATATCCCTCAGTATCTTAGTATTATCTGCGTATATTTGACTCACTTGTGTGCAAAATCAGGTCTCTGAATGTAATCTTTTCTTTCTACATAGTTCTTCATGAAGCTTAGTCACAATAATGTGAAAGTCACACGCATTCATATCCCCAGTTCAACTTCTGCTTAGCTGAAAAGTTGAATGCTTGTGCAACATAGCAGCCTTAACGCAGCCAGAGCTAATCAAATCATTAACAGGTCTGATTTAGTCTTGGGTGTGCAAATGAGCAGTGTCAGTAACACATCTGTATCACTGTAGTTTAGGCTGCATCTGTGTTGCTAAGAGGGTCAATTTGTTGTTAGCGACACCATTGGAAGTGTAACCATCTGGCTTTGCAAATATGGACAAGGATATAAGGTGTCTGAAAAGATTTTAAATTTTATTATATCTATGTTAAAGGTATGTGTGTAGAATTTAATCGTGGTGAAATTGTATGTTGCAGCTGAAAACCCTCACCTCACCCTCTCCTTCCAAACCTGAAAGAGAAACTGTGGTAGCTTCAGTTGTCATAAAAACTCAAAAGGTGTTTAGTTTGTAGAGTTTGAAGTAATGTAAAAAAACATGGCGGCCTCCGTAGAGAGGACCTTCGATGTAAATATAAAGTATTTAAATATAAAGGAACTTTTCTGGGGTAAAGAAAACAACAATTCATACAATTTAGATGAAACACATTAGTGAAAACATCACAATTTTTATTCTACGTTCAATTTCAGCCAATAGATCCCTTTCACCTAAATCTTACACACTCGACCTTTAAGCAAAAGCATTCATCTCCGACTGCCATCCCTCATCACTTCATGATGAACAGAGCCTTAGCCAAAGAAAATGTTAATCTAGCTTTGTTGAGCTTTAAGTCTTTTTAATTCAGATTTTATTCAACCTACGTTAGGCTGAAAGAAAATTTAAAAAGACGACATTTATAATTAAGTATACAGCTTTGCAGTAAGGGTGTCTGGTCTGACGCTGTTCATTGCTATTTAACAGATTCATCCATTAAACAGTGAGTCTAGGAGCATAGAAAGATTTATAATGTTTATGTAATGTAATATAATAAAGACTTATTCCAGAAAGATACTGATATATTCTGTAATTTTGTTTTGTAATTATAGTGGTGTTGTATTATACTGTTATACTCATACAGTGAGTGTTTATGATAGGCCTTTTCATTTAAATAGACTTTATTTAAGACCAAAGCAACTTTCTACATAGTAGACTATTTTTCAAACCCCTAAATAAACAACACACATTACCATGTCTTAGGCAAAAGGTTAACCAGCCAATAACTGACTTTTCAATTAGGTTACAACCCCCCTATTTGCAAGCAATAAAGCCATGTCCTGTTGTTGTGAGATATGAAAGGTAATGTACTGCAACATTATTTAACATTTTAAGATGACCTCAGTTTCTGTGTGGTGTACCTTAAGGTGTTTCCTCAGGTATGTGCTTTTCGTTCCAGTGACTTTGTAGCAGCAGGAATACACACCCACCTTTTCTCTCAGTGACATTCCATTGTGTTGCCACCCTGTTCTTCTGTATGTCGTCCAGGCTATAATTTTGTTAATGCTGTGTAAAGTCACGTGGAGGATGGATCGAGTGCACTGGGTAAACAACAGTGCAGCGCTGTTTCATTATTCATGTATGAAGATATTAGAGCTTTTGTTAAATGATTTCAGTTTTGTCTCACTACCCACTCGTCTTGGTCATGGGTAACAGAGTTGTAACAACACTAGTTTTGTGACTGAGTATTTATTTTGATTCCGATTAATTTCCTCCATCACACAACTAACCTTTCAGATTTAAAGCAACATTAAATTCACTTTTACTGAGCAACAGCGCCCTCTGCAGCCACAAGTGGTGATTCATTCTGTTTATATGTGCACATTTCTGTGAGCTGTGACTAATTAAGCAGGAAAGCCAAAATCATTTGGCATCTGGTAGGTGTCTCTTAATAATCTTTAACTGCTTTATTCCATTATGAGTGCAGTTCATCATTGGGTCGATTCCACTTTTTCCAGTTTTACTTTTAATATATTGGCGTATAACTTCTTGTCTTTGACGCTGTTGAAAGCATTTAAGGTCATCATCTCATGGTAAGTTAATGATCTCACATTTTTGCCATTAGGAAATGCTGCCAAGTGCTCAGGATTATTTACTATAAGTTATGATCATCACTGATCCACACAGCACTTTGTATAAATCAAATAGAAGCAGACGTAGAAGATAGACACACATATTTAAAGGTTTCTTTTAAATTAGAAATACTGTCTTTTTAACTATGACAAATAAACCATCATGGCCTCTTCATTTTCATTGAGAGGGCTGACCACATCAATTCCATTGGCTAATACCAGCAAACTTTTTGACATTGAATAGATATTGATTATCCAGCAAGGTTGGACTCCCGGATAATAATAATGTACTTAAACGAGAACCCAAGGCTGAACTCATCAAATTCATCATGCACTGTCTGAAGTTGTCCTCGATATCATTTAAAAATTATCTGCACAGTTGGACCTGTCACACTCTGGACCTGGCCAACACTCTGCAATGCTTTATTTCTTAACCCCCCCATTAAGATTGATGAGGAGGGTGTGTTTGGTTGAAAACAGCTGTGAGTATAAATATGTATACAAAGATGACACCAATCATGTGGACCACCGTAAGGAATGTAGTGTGAAACATGCTCAAAATATATCTTCTCTCAGAACTGTTATGTCTCGTGAATTGTGTTAAATTTATTCATGTTCATGTTTTAAGTTATGTCATGCCTGTGTTTAGTTCATGTTGAGTCATGTGTGTTTTGAGCACTCTATGTTAAGTTAAACTTCACTCATGTCTAGTCTCGTCGTGCACTTCCTGTTTTATTTTGTACTCACCTTTTCCCTCTCGTTTCAGACCCTGACTTCCTCCCTTTGTGTGATTTTTCCCTCCTTGGTGATCGCCGTCCCCGCCCCTGATTGGTTTCACCTGTTTCCCCCTACCTCAGGTATAAATAGCCCTCGTCTCCCTTTGTCCTGTGCCAGTTCGTCTTGTTCTGTCCATGAGTGTTTATGAGAGTATCGCTGTCAAGCCAAGTTTATGTTCTTCATCAACTTTATGATCTTTTGTTTGATTTGCAGTTTTGCAAGTGTTTGTTTTGTTACTTTTGATCCTCCAAGAGAGCAACTTTTGTTTGTGCACCTTTTTGACTAGAAATAAACCTTTGTTATATTCACTACCTGCATCGAGCCGTGCATTTGAGTCAACCAGCATTTGTGTCTGAGGTCGTTACAAGAACGTTCTGCGTGGTGATACGGACGCTCATTGTTTGCATTTTGGAAATTGCAGGATCCAGCATTGTTTAAACATTTCCGTTGAAAGAGTCACAACAGAATGATTTGCAGTAAAAATAAACAGAAAAATTTAGAGGTGCTCATGAACCACACCAACAACCTGAGAATGACGCATGGTTCTTTGATAATTACAGGGGGCCTCCCCTGATTGGTTTTAATGACACTAGCTGGTGTGTATTAGTGTTGTTTTCTGACCATTCCAGTGTTGTACTGATCAGGTAAAAACATTTGTTTTCAAAATGTTTGACACGTGAAACTGCACAACACTGCAAAGCTTTTTATATCAATAAACTATTGAGAGAAAAAAAGGCATTCATTGATATTTCTAAGACATGTGGTCTGTGTATCCTCTCTGGGATATTTGTGGCCTGTTGTAAATTTTGCATCAGCAATTTATCAATTTAGTAGAATACTTACAAACACTAAATGAAGTAGCTCAGTCACAATTAGTTTGATTAACTTTAAGTGCCACTGAAGAAGAGAGGATGCTGGACTTGAAGGTAATGGAGTGCCAAATGAAGCATTTCTACTTGGCTTCAAATATTATGCATTCATTACACAAAAAAAGGTTTCATGTATAATTAGAAATACAACACAGTTCCATGTTGTCAGAGAAACAAAGTAATACTTTTTTAAGTGGAATTATTTCTCTATACATTTATTAAAAATAATTGTGTATTAATAATAAAAATGTAGGACTACTTAAAATGAATTACTGGACCAGTAATTTGACCTTAATAATTCATGTAAAAAGTGATCAGTAATGCCATGTTAAAGATGATAAAAGAACCAGCAGCTACAATTTCCCAGCCTCCTATACAATACAACTCTAAACAGGAACAAATTTAGATCCATTTTGCACGAGACCAAAGTGACAATTATCAGCTGTGCTACTTTTCTTCCATTTTCTCCTGCAAAACCTTCAAATGTCCCTTTAATTGCCAAGCTTAAATACATATTTACTTTCTAGCAGCTAAGAAAGTTTGCATCCTTAATAAATGTTCCCCACTGTCTGCTATCCTCTCACTCCAGGGATTTGCATTCCAACGCTATCAGCTCCTCTTCAGGAAAAAAACAACCTTCATCATTATTCCATCGAGGATTTCATTTGATTTAATTTTTCCTGATTAACAACCAGCCTTATCCTTAAAGGGATAGTTCACAGAAACATGAGAATTCACTCATTATCTACTCACCACTATGCCGTGTTTGAATCAACAAAACACAGTTTCAGGGATAAACTTTATTGCAGCAGAATCCAATTCGATTGAAATCAACGGTGAGATGTAATAACACAGAAAAAACATAACATGCCTCCATACTGCTCGTGTTGCGTCATCCAAGTGTTCGTAAGCCCTAACATTTATATTCGACTCGAAACGAGGTCATTTACACCATGTTTTAAGCCTGAAAGTCCACAGGAAGTGGCCACAGCCACACAATGGTTTGTCCAAGAGTCTATGAATGCACCTCCTCTGAAAATATCAGAGGACATTTAAGGACTTTTCATTGACTTCAAATGTATTGGATTGTACTCTAAGAAAGTTTACTCCAGAAGTGTTTTATGGAGTCAAACACTTCACCCACCCATTCATCGACATAGTGGTGAGTAGATAATGAGTGAATTCTCATTATTGGGTGATATATATACCTTTATACATTGTCTTTAAAATCGGCATCCACTTTCCTCTTCTCCTATCCGGGGCTCCCTTCCTTCCCCTTCATCTGAGACTCACAGAACTGTACAGAACAGAATGATCCAGTTGGATTGCTGGATCAGAAAGGCCAGATGGGAAGGACGGTACAAGGGAAGCTCTTGGGGAATTTGAACGACTGTTGGGGATTTGCTCCATTGTAAATATTCAAATGTTTTTCCCTTAGCTAAATGTTGATGCAGACTCTTACACAGATGGACAAGGCTGTGTAAACACAAACTTAATCTGGGAAAGCAACACACACAAACATACACACACTTGTTCTGGTTAATGCTCAGGCCCTTTTCATTGTTGTTTTAAGGCAAGCATGCGAGGCACCTATCTGTCAGAGCTGCTATCTCTCCCTGTGGTACTTTGGAGGACACGTGCAAAGAGTGACAGAGAGCTGAAATAAACAGGGCAGAGACAGACCGAGGAGAGGAGCTTGTTTGGGTAAATTAGTCATGATGTCTTTGATGCTTTGTCGGGGAAACAACGGCACAAAGTCCCCCAACCGTGAAGAAGAGATTAACTTGTTTATGAGTGCAAATTTTAGTCTTGAGGGGATTCATACAAGCCTGATGGGATTATAGGTTTTGATACATAAGCAGGTAGCAAACAATCATTTCAACGCTTTCCCTACTAAAGGCTTATCATTTTCATTTTTCCCTTGAAAAATACCCAATGTAGCAATCACTAGAAGGTGTCCTTCCAAGGAACAAATGGTTTAACAGATTTTCACCTGCACTTTAAGTGTCCATGCCAAGAAATAATATTCAGTACAGATATATTTTATAATAACTATATTCTATATACTAAACACATTCTTCTTTGCACAAAGAAAACAAGGAGTACATTCTAACGTCATTATGCTGCTAATTAATTGCTGATTAGTGCTGAAGGTGTGCAACTGAGGCTGAGTCACAAACCAAATAATTGGACATCTACCTATTAGTTCCACAAATGTCTGTATTTCTGTCTGTCTGTATGTGGAACGTATATCCCACAGACCGTTATCAACTTCACACTTGGCATGTGTATTCTTAATAGACCAGGGAAGTGCAGTGGCCAATTTGGTGCAGTCTGTTAAACCAAGATAAGCATATCTTCTTCAAGGTCCTCTAATAAACTACAGCAGTGGTTTGCAACTGGGTCAAAATTGCTACCAGATCATTTTGATTATTTGATCATTTTAATTGCGAATGTCACAGACACAGACAGACTCACCTGTGACCTCTGATCTCCATCAGGGCAAAGACATACACAGAATCACCGTCTTCTGTCAAAAGCACAGTGTTTGTTTTGTCGCAGCAATGCTTACTATTGAGCTGAATTACAGAGCTTTATTTTCAAAAGTTGTTCATTTGTGTCTCAAGATTGTGTCACTTGCTTTACAGACCTTTTGAAATAGCCAACATGCAATGTATGGAACAATTACATCAGTTAATAGATTAAACATACGTATAAGCCGCATGTGAACAGTAAGCAAATTCAGTTTCATTTCAAGTACAAAATGTGCTATAACATCTGTATAGAAGATAACCAGGTATGTTGAATGCAAAGGTTTTGAACTTCCGTCGCACCATAGACTGTTTATAAAAAGCTCTAAACACAACTTCAGGATCACAAACAATAAAAAAGTGACATTTTATCTAAGAACAGTCTAAAGGTAGGAGTCATGAATGATGAGGAATCATTGTGAAGTAGCTCCGGAGCATTGACATAGGCCAATGAAACAGCACATTTATTAACAGGCAGGATTGGAATGGGCACTGCACTGTCTAGGAAGTCAGGGCATTCGTCCTGATTTCATGATAATCCATTCATTGGTTGTTGAGAGATTTCACTCAAAAACACAAATGTCAACTTGATAGTAGTTCTACATCAACAGTCAGGGGATCACTAAGACATTCATATAAACATGAATGTCAGTCCAGAATGTCATGGCGCTCCATCTGATTGTAGGCCGATACACGATTAGCATCCATAGAGCCACACTGCTAGAATGGTGTTGATAAAATCTATAATTGAAGACTTTTACCACCTGCTCTACACCTTTCATACTGCTGTGTAGACACCTGACACATGCACAAATGTTTTTCTTTTAAATATTAACATGTAATATTAAAATATTTTTCTTTTGCATCATTGTGGTTAATAAGAAATGCTGTGTTTTTAAATTAAATTAATCAGGTTATTGTCCAGGTAAGATACAAGGGAACCCGATTTTACACATCAAAGTCTGTTTGCAAATGTTGGGGAGTTCTGCTGCATATGTCAATTTTAATAATATGTATAAAGTCTTTTATGTTGCTCCAGAGGGAGCTGCATGGACTTATTTAAATGTTAATTTAAATCACTGTCTGTCCAGGTTGGGGACTTTAATAAATTAAAAGAAATGATCTCACCAAAACCTCTGAAGCCTGCTCCTTATCTCCGCTTTAGGCTAGCAGATCAAGGCTACATTAGCTGTTACTTACATAATACACTTGAATATCCGACTGAACTGAACTGCGCAAGTGAGTTGCTAAAAATATGGAGCATTATATCAGGAAATAATGAGATCTACTTATATTTAGGTAAACTTTGCATCCCATGTATATATCACCTACATCCACACACACAAACCAATGATTCCTTTCACTACTATGCCTCCCCAGTTGGTTTTACTGACATTCATCTTTAATTTTAGAAAGACCATTTTCTGGTATTGATTGAGCCCCTCAAATTGGATGTTGCTCTACACCTCATTACCTCCACCAAAAAGGTTATAAGGTTTTAGTTTGCAGTATTACCCAAAAACCACTGGGTGGATTGCCACGAAACTTGATGGAAGGATGTACTATTGGTGAGAGAAGAAGCCTTGAGAGAAGAAGCCTCGTTGATTCTCAGAGTATCTCACGGTTCTTGATATAAACAAGTTGCCATATTTTGGGGACTGATATTTATGAGTGTGAATGAGATCCAAATAAAAATGGAGATGATGTAATGAATTTAAAGTTGGTCTCATAAAGGGACTTTCGGATCTTGGTGGGTGTATGCACTCTTACTGAGTGCCCAGTTCAGTGTTTGTGGATCTATGACTATGCAGATTAGCCGAGTCTCTCTCTAGTCTCCCTTATAAAACATACAACCTTGTGTTTGGTATCTGTTTTGTTAAATCAATGTTGATATAGAGGTAACTCAGGAAGACATGACAGAATGCAAACACACTCCATCAATAAAGAAGAGCTAGTTGTATAGGGCCTCCCACACGTTGATATATCAGAATGGTCATGTATTCTATGTATCACTCTCTTTAGAAATAGAATGGTAATAGGTTACCATAGGTTACCAGCTTTTGGCTTGACTATGTTATAATATGAGGAAAAAACCTTGGATCGAAAAAGCAGCTCTAACTTGCAAAATACTGGTATTTAGTCACACTTTGCTTTTCTATTGAAACCTCTTGTAATGCTTTGGCAAAAGAATTAGGACCTTGACAGAATAAGTTCCTTCTCTTAAATGGCCTTCTGAATATATATAGATTTTTTTTATTTTTGTCATCCGTCAAGTAATCAATACTCAGGAATTGTTTTTACTGTCATTTTTGAGATACTTTATATTTCCATCAAGGGGAAATTCTTTTTACACTCATTTTTGTATCAAGGGTAAAACTGATTTTCAGTGGAGGGGGTCCGTAATGTTTCTACAGTGTTGTCGTTTGTTGGAGATCTTCACTGCTTTGGTGTATTGTTGGTTCTATAGAGACAACCTCTGTGTCCTACAATAGAGCAAACATCTGCACTCTGTGCATTTGTTGTTTGAGGTGAATAAACACAGGCTGGAAAGCACTGCTGCACTCAACATGAATTATCTTGTACATTTTCAGAATAAGGGTCATGAAGTGATTAAAAAAATCTACTCATCTACTTTGTGATTTAATCTAAATTAGTCATATATCAATATATATATTGTGATTGAACTTAATAATACATTTAAAAATTGTAATGTAAGGTTACATAGGTGATGCTCCATGCTGGTGGTATATTATAGTGTAGCATAACTTTCCTGGCAAACTTCCACACAGAGATAAGATTATATGGAATAGAGGATAGAGGAAGTGTTTGCCTTTTCCAACATGAGATCAGGTGTCCTCGTCTGAAGTTAGGGACTGTAGTGGCACAGGCGTGACTGAATTTTTTTTTTTCTTTTGTAACATTAATCGATAGTCCATGTAGTTGTTATGAAAGGGACAAGCAAGAGCTAGACAACAACTTTGTGTGCTTGCTGGTCTTCAGCCGCGGAGGGGATGGCTGACACAGACTATATGTCAGCAGGAACCCTGACCCAGAACAGACGGGTTGTCAACAGAGAATTCTATCTCTGGAACAGGCAGATGTTTGGCAGGGATGCCAGGATATCCTAGGAGATCAAAAGATTTAAGGAATGCTTGAATCAGCCTGTTGGCACAAACAATCATGCTCCAGTCAAAGTCAAATGGATCACATTTTTCCTCATTGTAATGTTAGATGAAGCTGAAGCTCATGAGCAGTAAATGTGTGATTTTTTTGGATTGCACTGCTGCTAGATGATTGACTTTTAACTAAATGAATTAGAAGGTGTACAGGTGCTCCAAAGAAACTTCTGAGTGTTGATGAATCCAAATAAGGTGCAATTGTGTGACATTTGATACATTGCTCATATAAGCATATCAATTTGAACAGCTACTATGTGGACTTTGGTGTTATGATCTGTTTTTTAGTAGTAGAGTGTAAAACACACACACACACACACACACACAGGAGGTTGAGGGTGGCAAAAACAGCTGCAGCTGGTTCACACTGGTGAGAACAAAAGAAAGGTACAGGGTAAACATGCAGCAAGAAGGCAAGGCACAAAAAACTTACTAGCAGAAGAACGAGTCTCAATTGTTAAGCCAGGAACGTTACCACACTGGTGAACGGGACGATCTGGCGGAGACAGGAGAGATGAGCTGGGTTCTTGTAGACTGAGGAGAGGTGGAGTAGATGAGGGGATGAAGCTCAGCTGCCCAGGTAGGCAACAGGAGGCCCCGCCCAGCTCCAGATAGCCACACAGGAGACAAAAAAAGAAAAAAGGGGCAAGGAAAAATCTGGTCCTAACATTTGGTCTCTGTGATCCAACTGGGACTAAAACCCAGGCCTGAACCTGGCCCCTATTCACCACAGTAAGATGGGGCCCTGCTGCACCTAACTATACAGACAATTGAAAGATAGAAATCTTTAGAAAGTTTATTTTATCCTCACAAAATACAATGAATATTCACAATAAAAGCTTCTGCTTCTCAAGTCACAGTTTATGTTCATTGTCTGGGTCTGATTGAGATTCTCGATGAGTCATCTTGACAAACAAAAGAAACTTGATCTGATCCATCATTTGCTTCAAGTCTGTAATCTGACAGTCTGGGATGGTTTTCTGTGAACCAGGATTGGGCTCTACCACTTGCCCCTCTTGCTCCAGTCCATAGGTGTGAAGTGAAGACATTTTGGATCAATGCGTAAGTGTCTCTTCTGCATTGCTCTCTGAGGGGTTATTTTTCACTTAGTTTCAACTTTTAATGGCCCGTTTCTCACCTAGTTATTGCAATGTGGTCTCTTTTCCTTAGGTATTGCAAATCAACTTGCAACCCATGACATGCTTTCTACATTCGTCACAGAGAAGGACAGAGATTTCCTTACAGAGTTCATTTAAATATAATCAACCCAAACCTGACATAGGAAATGCACGAAAACCACCTTAAACTACCCAAATCCCAATGCCGTCCCAGGATCCTTTGAGTTTGGGTCTAGGTAGTCATTGGGTAGTTAACGCAGGCAGCAACTGTATGTGTCATATACTAAAATGCATGCATGCATTGGATCTTTGCATGTTTTCTCAGTAACGTCTTGACCATCTCAGAATCAATCAGCTGTTCTGTTTTATAGAAATGCTTAAGGTGGAGGCTTTGATAGTACCATGCAGGACTGTGAAGGTGCTACAGCATAACCCTATCGCTTTCTTCTCGGCATTGCTTCCAATGTGTAGGACACAGTCTGAATCCCAATATGGTTCAGCTTTCACGAGAAGCAGTGCACTCTACTGTAAAATTAATGTCTTATATTTGTGGGCCATGAAACATTTAGTACGTTCAGAATTCATTCAACATTAATTCAGTATTCCTGCTTGTTTGTGTTTTTGAGCAGGCTTCTTCACTCTTTCCTCGCTCTTTAACTTTATAAACTTTAGTGGGTCGAACTTCCCCAGAACAGCTACAGCACTATTATACCAACACCCACACCCACCCACCTATATACACAAACATGTTTCTCTCCCTCCACTTTTTAAGCTCATAACTCTTCTGAGTTCTTTCTAAACTGACCACACTGGTGTAACCTGTTTTTGTGTTATTGGTTTATTTATAAGTCGACAGACTCTCTCCCTCTTTCTGGCTTCTAATTCTTTCAACTATACCTGATTAGTCAAGGGTTAAAAAGTCAGTCATTAGAAATCAGAATTCCTGTGCTGTATCTGCACTTTGCTGATTTACCATTATCCGAAATACATCTTATATAACTGCTGAGATGAGAAAATAATGCTCTAACATTTAGGATTGACTCCTCCAACAGTACTACAACAACTTGGACCTTCGGCAGACTTTTAATAACATAACTCAGAAATGTCATTGACAACCACTTTGTGCCGGACTGAAGTAACTTAACAGCTGTTGATCACATTACTCATAAGCACAACCTATACTCAGAGAAAAAGCTTCACTACTTTCTTCTATTATTATTATTATTATTATTATTATTATTTGTAGTAGTACTATTAGTATTATTATATGGCACAGTCTTCTGCCAAGAGGTTTAAATTCTCTAATAATAAAAGAAATACATTTTGTTGTGTCTGGTGAGAAAATGGGATCCCCTACCTTCATGTTTCTTTACAGATTGACTGACTGCTCTGCAATAAAAGAAACATTATTTCCTGCATAAAATTGAACGTATTATATACAGTGGAGTGTGTGATAGGCAGTAGCTGTACATGCACAACTGCTGTATAATAAGCTGTCTTCAACATGATGGGAGCTATTTTGATATCCAGTTCCCATTTCACTGAGAAACAGTCAGACATGATATTATAGCTGAAGGGGATGGTAATAATTTTGTTTCACAAGAAAAAGGTAAAAGAGGCAAGTTCACAGAAGCAGTGACATTAAAAATCCAGTATATGAAAGTGAGTCACAAAGTGCTAATACAATTAAGGTTTATTATGCAAGCCTGAGGACCTTTGTAAGAGATCATAACAACTTTTGAACTTAGTTATGGAGTGCCGGGTAATGGCATACATGCATCCCCCCATTGTCGGGTGCATCCTGTTTGCTTTAATTATCCTTGAGATGTGTCTATTGGTTGATTGGAGTCTAACTGTGGCAAGGTGAATTGATTGAACACAGTTTTTACGAAGGCACACGTGTGTGTATGTATAAGGTCCCACATATTGCACTGCTTGTCAGGAGAATAAACCAAGCCACAAGTCTTAGGGATGCTCTGTGGACCTCTGCGATTAAACTCTGCAATAAAATAGCAAGGCATAGATCATTTCAAGGGTGTAAAACCATTTTGAAAGCTTTCACTGCTCCCAGGAGCATAGTGGCATCAATACTTTTGAAATGGAGGAAGTTTGGAACCAGGACTTATTTTTATAGTTGGCTGTACAACCAGAGTAACCAGGGAAGAAGGGCTTTGGTCACATGATCAGGAATCGAACAATCATTAATAGAAGTCCACTACAGGGTTGGAAAAACCAGATGAAAGGATAATCATCTCTGCAGCACCCCATCAATCAGGCCTTGAAGGTACATTGGCGAGACAGGAAGTCACTTTGTGGTGCTGCTCCTCAACAGTGACGACAGGGAGAGTGGTCAGCAGTACAGGAAGGATGATTGCAGAGAGAGGTACCTGTTTCAAAGTGAACACATCTTAAAACTAGCTGAAATATACAACTAAGACAATAGCGTGTCTGCGAAACAAATTTCTCTACGTTCTTGACTGGTCCGGCCTGACCGCAGGATTATACCACACAGAACACTAAAGATGACTGTCACACTGGTTCGGATCAGTATATGAACTGAGCTGGAAACAATGCTGAATGGGATTCACTACAACATGGAAATGCTGCCACAGAGACTTCTATAAAGTATTAAGTACTGAATAAAGAGTCTGAATGTAAATAAGTTTGCATTGCATGTCACTGAGGATAGGTTGAATGGCAAATATGGAAGTTGTATCCATTTACAGTGAAGCACTTTTCTAGCCTTCAACTTATAGTACAGTTTTGCCATTCACACATTAATCCATCTAGTGCATATTTGTGTAGCACTTACTCTATCATATATCAATGCACTGCCAGCACAGACGTCATATTTAAAAAAAGTGTATATTGTGTATATTCTAGTATTAAATCTCTGCAGTACCTATTTAAGTGCTGCCAGTGATATTTTTGCAGATGTATGAGGAAAATTACACCAACCCACAGAAAATCAGACAGACAGCTGGAGACAGTCCTCAGAAAAAAATACAAAAAACACTGTTTGATTGGAAACTAGTAGGTTTGCAACTACTTAGAAGAACCGACTTCTGCTCGTCTCCTCCCTTACAAATGCTCATCATCATTTAATCAGATCTATAAGTCTTTAACAAATGCTCATCATCATTTAATCAGATCTATAAGTCTTTAACATCTGAGGCAAAGCGTCTAAAAAGAAAGTGTTTCTCCTGTGTTTTTAATTCATCTATTTTGCATACAGCTGTCTATGTGGGTCAGGTAATGGCTGCTCACACTGTAGACACAGTGTGAGGAGCCCTGAGCTTTATAAAGAGTATATTCAGTCAGTTAGTGAACTACTTAACCTAGCACAGTGGAAGTTAGAGGCATGCGAGTCAACATTGGAGGATTGAAAGTTTGCTGTAGGGCAACATCACCGGTGAACAAAATAGTAGAAAACTTGATTTTTCACATTCCCACCAAGAGATTTAAATATCTCTGAGAACTAATAATAAAATAGTTTCAATTTGAAAAAAAGTCCTCATCATTATCTGTTACAATAGAATTTGAATTTCCTTTGAAGATATGCGCTGCTCAAAAGCAATGAAGATCAATAAATGTTTTATTCAAAAGGAGGAAAATGAACAATGTATTTCTCTCTCTTGAGCTCTGGCTGCTGTATCGCATTTATTCATCTGTCATGAGACGGATAGAAGAAGTGAAATGGTCTTTTGGAAATTCTCTTGTGAGACTAAATGGAATTTGGTCAAAGCCCCTGTATTTATCATGCTGATGCTATAACGATGTGAAAGGGTGACTTTAATAGCCCAGGAAGAGACACGTAATGTGTCTGGTGTGTGCTGAAGGCGGTACAAAAAAGTGTATTGCTCCAAAAAAAAAGGATTTGGAATAAACATATTTCTTCTTAAAATATCAGACTGTGTTGATTCTGAGCCAATCAATATTTTGTATTGAGAATGGATTTCTGTGTAATGTGACAAACCCACAGAAAATTTGGACCCAGCATCCATTCTACTTAGCGCTGTGGAGCATTTATAATCATTCCAGTATAGCATGTTAGCTGGTTGTTGTGGCTTTACAGTCTACAAGTTTATCGATTCAGTTCAGTCCCATCACTCCCATAACAAAGCTAAAGGACCTTACATTCAGAAAGTGGACAGGAACACGGCTCAACAAGAATAGTAATGTTGCTTTGGATGCTGAACACGGAACTATTTGCTCGGCCATGTATAAACCAGGGTGATGACAAGTCAAGATTGTGTTTCAGGTTGTTTCACTACTATAGGCCTGATTTTCCTGTCAAAATCTAGTTTTACCTTTTTCTCTTAAAATATATTTGTTCATTGCACTTTGTCATTGCACTTTGAAGTGGTTATGTAAATTGATCTACTCATATTGAGGTGAATAGCTATCTGCTCACATCAAGCTAACAGAACAATATCATATGGGTCAACTTGTAAAACTATACAAAAAAGTGTGTTTGAGTTCTAATTTGTTCATTTAAACCAATGACTGTGTGTAAATATGAACAAAGAAGTGAGGCTGAAACATATTGATCGCCCCCTAGTGCCTGGATTGCAGTTAAGG
This sequence comes from Paralichthys olivaceus, assembly GCF_024713975.1. Lineage (NCBI taxonomy): Eukaryota > Metazoa > Chordata > Actinopteri > Pleuronectiformes > Paralichthyidae > Paralichthys > Paralichthys olivaceus. Next base: position 20,166,211 of record NC_091108.1, on the reverse strand, counting down.
TCATAAACCCTGCCACATTCATGTAAGCAGATGGAACACAGAGCAGACAAAAAGGTAAGTAAGTACAAAAAAAAGTCTGTTTCGATACTTCCTATCACACTGATGTATGTATAAGTGTTTGTTTTTCAGATAGAATTAGTTATTGGATGACTCCAAATGACATCTCCAGCCCAGGACGGCAGCACCAGAATCCACAGTATCATTGTTTTAACCCTTATCCAGCTCCTCCTGATCTAACAATGCTGATAAGGTCATTATGTTGATCATGTTGGTTAAGCATCGGAATCCCTGCATCAATGAGTGTAGGCATAGCCCTTCAGGAATTATTGCTATTGGGTTTATTCTTACGCATATGGACACATGTAAAACTGAGTTCCGCTTCTATTAAACCAGCTCTCCTGCTGGTGTAGGTGGAGCCAGTGGGAGTTAAGCTGCGTAACCAATTTTGCCCTCTTAAGCTGGGAATGCAGAGTGCGACTTTAGAAATGTTGTTAAATTCCACCTTAAACTGTACAAGTAAATTGTCTGGGATGGGAAACCTGAGCTCATGATTTACATGCTCACATTATACGGTCTGATTGTCTGACATGTTTTTGTCAGAGAAGAAGTTTGTTTGCTACCAGTGCGACTCAGGGAGAAACATGTTGCCATATATGTCATTCTGGGCTAAAACATGTTCATGCTGGTGGTCTAGAAGATGTGGGTATGGTTTGGCTGTTGTGCAGGAGAGAAAAACAAACGTGTACTGTATGTTTGGGGCTTTATTGTAAATTGATCACTAGCCCCCACCCTGATTACTCGACTGTGAGAACCCCTTTCTCACTCTTTTTCCTGTGCAATTGCTTCCAGCTATAAACTACATTTTGTCCCATTGTGTTTTTCCGTGACGTGCAGATTCAGTGAGGCAAAATGTGCTGATCTTGGGGGACTCAACTCGTATATGCTTTAACAGACGAAGGCCAATCAAATGTTTTGTACATGTCAGAAATTCATCTGACCGTCCGACGAGCAGTTGGAAGCATCTGATTGCTCCTCGTACCCCCTGTACACTGCACAACAAAAGACCACCAAACTGAAAAACAGTTTGACTCTAAAATTAGTTGCCTACTCTGAAACTGTGCCAAAAACAGGCTCAGATCACACAGTGTACGCCCGGCTAAAAGTTGTCACTATAGGGGTCCATAGACCACAAGCACTAAAAAAATCAGTTCACAAACAACATACCCAAATAATAAAAAAGAAAAAAATTATATATCCTAAGCTAAATGCCTGTCCTTCACTCAGCTGTGTCTGAAAAAGCCAGAGCAATAACACACTCCACTCACATAACAAGACTGCTGTGAGAGTGGGCACCATAATTATGCACTTTAAAATGTCTAAGTGTGAACAGAGCAGAGTGAGAGGGCAGAAGACTCATGAGGGCCTGATGTTGTGTGGAGAGTGGTTGCCCACAGTAAGACACACACACACACACACACACACACACACACACATTGTATGATGAGTGCAAGAAGAGACACACACTGTGATTGTCCAGAGACACAAATAAGTTAAGAGGGCATAATGTGTGTCAGTCTGCAGCACTTATATTAACTTGTCTGTGGTGATGTGTGTGTGTGGGCTGACAGCGTGCCACTGGCCATTAAGCACACTCAACACAGTCAGTTGAGAAAATGTCACACATGGTGAACATGGATAAAAGAAGAAGGGAAGCCCTTAGTCGCTCTGCACAGATATCACCAACTGTCAGTCAGGACGAGGCTCCAGTGAAAAGTGTGTGTTTGTGGGTGTGTGCGGGGGGGGTCCTTCCCTGCTGACACAAAGACCTGTGTGATGGCCTCAAACAAGCAGTGAGACAGCAGCTGATTTTTTTTTTTTCAGAGGTTTCCGGGAATGCTCTTGATAATGCACAAACAGCTGTTGGCTCTGCATGAAGGCCGCTGCGTGTGCCACATAAAGAGAGAGCGTGTACCAGACAGAGGAGGCGACAATACATCTCATCATATCCATCTCCTTTGAAATATCCTCCTGCAACATCAGGCTCTGGCTGACAATGACCATGACGTAGCAGAGGGGAAAAAAAGCAAGAGCTGTGCGTTATAGAAGTGTATCTGGGCTGCATTTCCTAAAAACAGACCACAGAGGTGAAATAGGAAGTGAGATAAGGTCCACGGAACCAGGCTATAGAACAGAGACTTTTTAATGTGACACTTATGAGAACTGGACACAGGAAACAAGACTATAAATACAATGAAGATTTCAGGGAAACAAATTCAATGAGCAGAAAAATCTAGTTCAAAAATCAAACAGGAAGCATAAAGATAGTTCAGGCAGGAAGTTGAGAAGATCATCACAGTCTGCTGAGATGAAGCATGCAGAAACCTGTTTCCAGCAGCTGAGCGGAGCAAACACTGTTCAGCAAGTAATAAAGTAAATAAATTATGACTCTGCAGACTATTTTAATGTCTGACAGCAAAAAGTTGTGACACCCTGTGAAGCATATGGATATGCAGGTCCCTTATTTTACTGAACACAGTGTGAGTCAGACGCTAACTACACAAATGCACTTGAAATGTTAGTAAGGAGTATGATTGGGCACTTTAAATTAATTAAATTTTCTCCAAATCAGTGTAAACGACTATCTGATTAGAAGCTATGTATTAAAATACAACAGAATATTGTCAGTGAAATCTTGAGTTGATCCGTAACCACACTTTTTTCGCCTTCTATTTTCCTGGAAGGAAATTTCTCTGAAGACATTAGCAATGTACAGGCTGATTAAAAAAACAGACAAAAGAATAGATTTTTAATAATCAAAGCACACTGTTTGTGTAAGTGTCATGGTTGAGTGTTCTGTCCTGTCTTCTCCTTTGTTTTTTCCCCTCCCTTGTGTCTCGGTGTTGTCTTTGTGTTTTGGTGGCCGTGGCTCGTCTCTCTCTGCTGAGCTGCACTCAACTGGACCCCCCCCCTGCATCTATTCTACCTCGTGAACGTCAGTACTTAAACCCCGGACCTCGCAGTCACTCTTCGCTGGATTTTTTCCCTCCACTCTGTGGTACGGTTGCTCTCTGACTCAGTTTTAGAATTTGCTACCTGAAACTTTTGATCTTGCCTCTCTTGTAACCTGTGCCTTTTCTCTTCTGCTCTCCAGTTCACATCCACTTGCTGCAGCCTGCTCACCTGCCTGCCAGCTCTCCAGTCTCCACTGCTCAGGAACTCAGACCACGCTGCAGCTCTTGCTTTCTTGTTGGAAAATAAATTATTTAGTTTTTTCACTAAAAACCGCATTGCCTGAGTCTGCGTTTGGGCCTTTTTCTTTATCGTAACAGCAAAGAGTGCTCTTCAGCGTGTGTCAACTGTTTTTTTTACATAGGAACAAATCCCAGATAAGAATGACAGAAGCGTCATTAAAAACTGCGCAGGTTAAACGTTTCTTTTTAAGAATGGTTGGGAGATGAAGCCCAATGTTTTCATCCTCTGGATGTAATAAGCTGATGTTTGTACAGTTTGATTTCGCCTGCCCACCCACAGTTAACTGTTAGGCCCTGAGGCTGTGGGGCTCACACACCCTCCAGCTCTGAATGAAACCAGGTGATTCCTGAATGTGGGCTCACCAGTGGGTTAGCAAGTTAGCATGCCAGATAACAAGCACTCACAGGAGACAGATTTGCATGTAGTCCCCTGTCTAAACCTGCCTGTTATGAATAGGGGGGTTCTCTTGGCCTGTGCTAATGCTCCAGAGCTACTTCAGAATGATTCTATTAGTTAGTGAGTCATTCTCAAACAGTATTTTATTGTTTGTGTTGGACATCATGTGCAGTTCAGTTAATCCTACCTGGTTTATCTGCAGTGAAGATTTTATAATCAGTGTTTTTTATAAAATGAAACAGAATTTGCTTTATTGATGTTCAAGGCCTGTATGTAAGTTTGATGATTTATTAAACTGCTGTTATGTTTTGATTTATTGTGTTTCGACTATTTCAGAGGTCTGTTAAGCAAGCAACACAATCTTGAGACCCAAGGTCATAATTGTTCCAAATAAAAGCTCTGTGGTTCAGCCTGATTAAAAAGCTTTACAGAAACAGCATCCGAAATAGTGATATAAAAATAATGAAATTATCAAAATTATATGGTGGTGATTTTGACCCGTGGTTTAACCCAGTTGCTAACCACGGCTGTATCCAAGGATATAGAAGAAGACATATTCAACTCTGTCCACAGACTGACTATTAGCACAGGCTGGCCACCTGTTTATTTAATCTTTAATATGAATAATAATGTAGCATGTGTCGTGGACTATTAACGATATACATTCGATGTATGAAGCCGATTAGATGAACTGTTCATGAGAGATATGTTCCAAAGACAAACAGACATTTTGTGAAAGTAGTAGGTGTACTAGATAAGATATTAGGTAAGAATTCTGTTGTTTTAACTGTTGCGAAACTGAAACGTCATATTGCCAAAATATAAGGTGATACTCAGCTGAAAGTTTTTATAATTATGTGTTCTAATAAATGATTGGTTGAAAAAAAGGGGAGTTAAAAGGGGCTTATCTTATAATAAAGGTCTTTAGGCGTGTGTGTGTATGTGCGTGTGCGTCTCAGCAGGCAGCTGCTGCTGAGACGCACTTGCACAAATTGTAATTATCACCTTGGAGGTCAGAAATACTCACCCACACTCTGCAGCGTAAAACATCTGATGCTTCAGACAGTTTTTCAGACAAGCACGTGTGAACACACCAACTTTTTAACAGGATCAAAAATACATCTGTGTTCCACAGTGTGCATTTCTGAACAAACACCCTAGAGATTATCACATTATTTACTGGGAAACTTTCAGATTTCACTTTTCAATATGAAGTTGTGTTTATCTACACCTCTAGAGGTTTTGGTCTGTGCTTATGTGTGGTGCAGTCAATAAATGTACAGACAAAGGCTTGAGGGGTAACAATTGATATTTGTCTGATGGAGGAATAGCTTTAAAAGAAAAAACAAATAAAAGCATTTTACAAGAATGTAGTGGTGTTGTGTTTAGCTCTGGCTAGAAATGAGTCACTTCATCATCATCATTAAGATCATTTACTGTGAAGCGTTTCAGCACGAAGCAGCAGGTGAACCAGCAGATGGTGGCTGCGCCTGTAGGTCAGACACTGAACAAACTGAGCTGATGATAAAACTAAAATTCTCTTCTGCATCTTCTAAATAAATCTTATGCATTATCCTCCATTTATAGATAGAAGAATATTACAAACCCACAGTTTATTATAACCATGCAACAACTGCCAGAGTTGAATAAGCTGAAGAGATGTCAACAACACTAAGCCTAATAAGATCCATAATGGGCATTGTATTAGACTATACAATGACTTTTGTGTTGTCAGTGACTTGGACTATTAGACTAATGTGCAGATCTGCTGTCTTTCCTGGTTATCTCATTCCCAAAATGTGTCAATCAAGATAATCGACTGGGAGTTTGCATCAGGCCATTACCATTTTTCATTTCTGTGGCTGATACAATAATAGCAGATTGACAAAAGGACACGAGAACACAGCATTTTATGAAATAACTTTAAAGTAATTTGCTAATTGACGGGGAAAATGGTGTTAAATGAAAACTAAATAAATTATGACAATATTCACAACAAGAGACTGTAACTGAAGATCTACTATGTGATATATGGATGTTAAATCATGTTTAACATGGACAGTTTGATTTTATTAATGAAGGCAGCTTTTGCAGCGTAGGTCTGCATTAAAATTGAGTTCAGCTACATAACAAGAGTACAGTAGTGTTAGATGCTGTGCTGTGTTCTCTCTCCTCTCTCTCCAGTGTCCATTCAGGTGCCTCCCTTTTCCCTGTAGCTGCAGTGTGAGTGTGCAAGACTGGACACAATCACCAATCAAGGCCACGGTGGTTAAGAGGCAGAGAGAAGCAGCCAGCCCCAGTGGGCCAAGTGACAGCATTTGAGTTGTGTGTGTGTTAAATGTGGTGATCTCTTTCTTGTGTGCTGGTGTTGATAGTGTGAACATTTAGTTTGTGTTAGGTTGTGGTGTTGAGTTTTCTTGTTACTGTTGTTGGTCAGTGTCACTTTCCTTTTTAGAAAGTTGTTTTCAGTTCTTTATGAATAAAGTACTCTTTTTGTTTCTTCATGAGTTGGCCTCAATACTCTTTCCCTGGGTTATTTACACTCTTACTCCCCTCATCCCCTGGACTTAAAGCAGTGAATGTAACAAATAGCATAACATGTTATAGAAAAAGATCATCCACTCACTTCTACTTACAAACAAACAGTCAAACTTACATTTAAATCACATGTACATATGATGTGTATATGTATATTAAAGAGTTTCTGTATGTTTTAATGTGATTTTACTCAAAAACATAATTACTAATTTCCATGATAATTTAAGAATCAAAATAATGGACACATAATTATACATTTGCCCATTTCCAACAACATTGACTATAAAAGTCATATTCCAAGACTATTCATTTCAAAACTAGTTTAGGTATATAATGGGAGCAAAGAGTTTTTAATGAAGAAGGTATTTATAATTATTTGGAACCACTGACTCATACTATTCATGTTGCAAATGTTGAGGATGAATAAAATGCTGCAGCCTAAGCAGTGGGTCCAACATTTAGATCTTTCCTGACCTTAAAATTGATTTTGTTTGTTGGTGCACTGGTGGGAAGAGAGAACAACCCTACACGTGTGAACTGAGGCACAAACAGGTGGAACATACTAAGTGAGTTGTTGGTATTTTGGTGAGAAATGTGTCTCAGTTTGATGTGGAGCAACATTACACTGCTGACGTTTTCACAATTTTATCAAGAAAGGCAAAATCAACACACAGATAAAAAAGTAGAACTGTTTAGATCACAATTAAAAGAATCATTACTGTGTGAAAGTAAAGCAGGAAGACAGTAAATCAGTCGACATCCATTGGTGGAGAAATGACCTGATGGCCTTCTTTAAGTCACCACAGGGAGTTGTGCCATGGCAGAACACCACAGTTTGTTGTGGCCAACTCCATCAGCAAATTGTTGATGTATTGTTTGTATGAAAGTGCACAATACAAGGTGCAAAGGTATTGATTCATGATCTTCATGTCATCATGCCCAGGTACAGAGATTGAAAGAGATATATCTATGTACAGAGAGTACAGTAGTGTTAGATGCTGTGCTGTGTTCTCTCTCCTCTCTCTCCAGTGTCCATTCAGGTGCCTCCCTTTTCCCTGTAGCTGCAGTGTGAGTGTGCAAGACTGGACACAATCACCAATCAAGGCCACGGTGGTTAAGAGGCAGAGAGAAGCAGCCAGCCCCAGTGGGCCAAGTGACAGCATTTGAGTTGTGTGTGTGTGTTAAATTTAGTGATCTCTTTCTTGTGTGCTGGTGTTGATAGTGTGAACATTTAGTTTGTGTTAGGTTGTGGTGTTGAGTTTTCTTGTTACTGCTGTTGGTCAGTGTCACTTTCCTTTTTAGAAAGTTATTTTCAGTTCTTTATTAATAAAGTACTCTTTTTGTTTCTTCATGAGTTGGCCTCAATACTCTTTCCCTGGGTTATTTACACTGTTACTCCCCTCATCCCCTGGACTTAAAGCAGTGAATGTAACAAATAGCATAACATGTTATAGAAAAAGATCATCCACTCACTTCTACTTACAAACAAACAGTCAATCTAACATTTAAAATCACATGTACATATGATGTGTATATGTATATTAAAGAGTTTCTGTATGTTTTAATGTGATTTTACCCCAAAACATAATTACTAATTTCCATGATAATTTAAGAATCAAAATAATGGCGACATAAAGATACATTTGTCCATTTCCAACAATATTGACCAAAATAAGTCATATTCCAAGACTATTCATTTCAAAACTAGTTTAGGTTCCAAACAATTATAAATACCTTCTTCATTAAAAACACTCTCCTCCCATTATAAACCTAATGTGTCATACTATTCATGTTGCAAATGTTGAGGATGAATAAAATTCTGCAGCCTAAGCAGTGGGTCCAACATTTAGATCTTTCCTGACCTTAAAATTGACTTTGTTTGTTGGTGCACTGGTGGGACGAGAGAACAACCCTACACGTGTGAACTGAGGCACAAACAGGTGGAACATACTAAGTGAGTTGTTGGTATTTTGGTGAGAAATGTGTCTCAGTTTGATGTGGAGCAACATCACACTGCTGACGTTTTCACAATTTTATCAAGAAAGGCAAAATCAACACACAGATAAAGAAGTAGAAGTGTTTAGATCACAAGTAAAAAGATTCATTACTGTGTGAAAGTAAAGCAGGAAGACAGTAAATCAGTTGACCTCCATTGGTGGAGAAATGACCTGATGACCTTCTTTAAATCACCACAGGGAATCGTGCCATGGCAGAACACCACAGTTTGTTGTGGCCAACTCCACCAGCAAATTGTTGATGTAAAATAAATCACACGTCACAACCCTGTAAATAAATTGTGTAATTCATGAACCAATCACAAATGAATCATTGTTACTTATTTGTATGAAAGTGCACAATACAAGGTGCAAAGGTATTGATTCATGATCTTCATTGTCATCATGCCCAGGTACAGGGATTGAAAGAGATATATCTATGTACAGTAGTGTTAGGTGCTGTGTTGTGTGTTCTCTCTCTCTCTCTCCAGTGTCCATTCAGGTGCCTCCCTTTTCCCTGTAGCTGCAGTGTGAGTGTGCAAGACTGGACACAATCACCAATCAAGGCCACGGTGGTTAAGAGGCAGAGAGAAGCAGCCAGCCCCAGTGGGCCAAGTGACAGCATTTGAGTTGTGTGTGTGTGTGTTAAATTTAGTGATCTCTTTCTTGTGTGCTGGTGTTGATAGTGTGAACATTTAGTTTGTGTTAGGTTGTGGTGTTGAGTTTTCTTGTTACTGTTGTTGGTCAGTGTCACTTTCCTTTTTAGAAAGTTGTTTTCAGTTCTTTATGAATAAAGTACTCTTTTTGTTTCTTCATGAGTTGGCCTCAATACTCTTTCCCTGGGTTATTTACTCTGTTACTCCCCTCATCCCCTGGACTTAAAGCAGTGAATGTAACAAATAGCATAACATGTTATAGAAAAAGATCATCCACTCACTTCTACTTACAAACAGTCAATTTAACATTTAAAATCACATGTACATATGACGTGTATATGTATATTAAAGAGTTTCTGTATGTTTTAATGTGATTTTACCCCAAAACATAATTACTAATTTCCATGATAATTTAAGAATCAAAATAATGGTGACATAATGATACATTTGCCCATTTCCAACAACATTGACTATAAAAGTCATATTCCAAGACTATTCATTTCAAAACTAGTTTGGGTATATAATGGGAGGAAAGAGTTTTTAATGAAGAAGGTATTTATAATTATTTGGAACCACTGACTCATACTATTCATGTTGCAAATGTTGAAGATGAATACAATTCTGCAGCTTAAGCACTGGGTCCAACATTTAGATCTTTCCTGACCTTAAAATTGATTTTGTTTGTTGGTGCACTGGTGGGAAGAGAGAACAACCCTACACGTGTGAACTGAGGCACAAACAGGTGGAACATACTAAGTGAGTTGTTGGTATTTTGGTGAGAAATGTGTCTCAGTTTGATGTGGAGCAACATCACACTGCTGACGTTTTCACAATTTTATCAAGAAAGGCAAAATGAACACACAGATAAAGAAGTAGAAGTGTTTAGATCACAATTAAAAGATTCATTACTGTGTGAAAGTAAAGCAGGAAGACAGTAAATCAGTCGACATCCATTGGTGGAGAAATGACCTGATGGCCTTCTTTAAGTCACCACAGGGAGTTGTGCCATGGCAGAACGCCACAGTTTGTTGTGGCCAACTCCATCAGCAAATTGTTGATGTATTGTTTGTATGAAAGTGCACAATACAAGGTGCAAAGGTATTGATTCATGATCATTATTGTCATCATGCCCAGGTACAGAGATTGAAAGAGGATTGCCGTGCTGACGTATTGCGGTGAGCGTATTGCGTTTTGTGTCACTTCCGGTGTTAGCTACTGTGTGTCGTACCGATCTCTTCTCCTCTTCATCTCTCCCTTTTCCCTTTCACATCTTAATCATTTAAGCTAATTTGAAGTTACTTTCATAGTGGTGCTATCTTGACTTGTCGCTCATACACCCCCTTGTCTCAGCTCTCTCCTGCTCAGTGTGCTTGATGTACAGTCACTCCTCTGCCTCCTTTAGCGATAACGATACATGTGTAAAATGTAGCTTATTTGCCAGGATGGAGGCGAGGATGAGCCTTTTAGAGTCGCGGCTCTGCACCATGGAGAGTAGATCGTGTAGCGATGTAGTTAGCCAGTAGCTGGTGCGAGCCACATAGCTGTAGCTTCTCCAGCCCCCCCCAGCAGTTCCCGAGCAGCCGGGAAGACAGGTCGGCTGGGTGACTGTGCGAAACAAGAAGCGTAGCCCTAAACCGAAGCCCCAGGTTCACCACCAACCTGTTCACGTGTCTAAAAGATTTTCCCCACTCAGCGACACACCTGCTGAGGAGCAAACTCTGATTATTGTCGACTCTATTCTAATGAACGTGAAGTTAGCGACACCAGCGACCACAGTTAAATGTATTCCTGGGGCCAGAGCGGGCGACGTAGAGTCCTATATAAAACTGCTGGCTAAGGGTAAGCGTAAGTACAGTAAGATTATTATTCACGTCGGCAGTAATGACCTCCGACTATGTCAGTCGGAGATCACAAAAATCAATATTGATTCGGTGTGTACATATGCAAAGACAATGTCGGACTCCGTAATTTTCTCTGGACCCCTGCCTAATGTTTCCAGTGATGACATGTTTAGCCGCACGTCATCCTTTCACCGCTGGCTGTCGAGGTGGTGTCCAGATAACAACGTGGGCTTCGTTAACAATTGGAGAACTTTTGGGGGGAAACCTGGTCTGATTAGGAGAGACTGTATTCATCCCACTTGGGATGGAGCAGCTCTCATATCTAGAAACATGACAACGTTTGTTAGAAAGTCCACACCGTGACGATCCAGAGTTGAGACCAGGAGGCAGAGTCGCAGTCCTACACGCTTCTCTGCGCTTCTATTCAAACAGTCACCATCACAATATCCTATTGTGGAGGTGAAGGGGCGGAGAGAGCACCTTCACCTGCACCACAGAGGATCAATCAGCACAGGTGAGAGCTGTTAGCTGATTGATCCTCAGACTTTGAAAGGGGGCAGCAGAGCTGCCTCGAGAGGACGCACTAAGAACAAACACTGGAGAAGGACACACTGGGAGAGAGACTTGGAAAAGCTGAAGGTCCAGCAGAAAGTGCTGGACCATTTAAGTTCCGTGTTTTGTATTTTCTGTGGGGAGAGTAATAAAAGATGTTGCTGAGCAAGAAATGGTTGGACTGGTTTGTCTCTGGCTGTCGTGAGGGGAACCCCGTGGCGTGGTCGAATGCCACACCTATATAGAAACTGTGTCTGCCACCCGACCACCTAATTTCTTTAAATCAAAAGTACACAGGAGAGGGGTGATACATTCAAACCTAGTCAAAATTAACACAGCCAAAACATCAGCTAAAAACATAACTATAAAATGCGCTTTATTAAATATCAGGTCACTAAATTCAAAATCTTTACTAATAAATGATCTCATTACTGATAATCAAATAGATTTATTATGCTTAACCGAAACTTGGCTACAAGACGGAGAATATGTAGGTTTAAATGAAGCGACGCCCCCAACCCACTCTAATACTCACATTCCTTGGAACACAGGCAGAGGTGGAGGGGTGCAGCAATCTTTAAATCTGATCTATCTATCAACCCCAGACCAAAAGAGAGTTATAACTCTTTCGAAAATCTTAGAACCAGCCTCATCCACCCAAGCCTGACGTCACATAAACCAATTAATATAGTCATCGTATATCGTCCACCCGCCCCTTACTCTGAATTCTCTGAATTTTCATCAGAACTAGTTCTTAAAACAGATCAGATCATTATAGCCGGTGATTTCAATATTCATGTAGATGTTGCCAATGACAGCTTTAGTTCAGCATTTAAATCAATAATAGACTCGATTGGTTTCACTCAACATGTGAATCAACCAACCCACTGCCTGAATCACACTCTTGATCTTGTCCTGACATATGGCATTGACATAGAAAATATGACAATATTCCAACAGAACCCGCTTCTGAATTGTTAATTACGTCAATTCTGGACGGAAATTCTATTATAGTCGATGTTTATCCGACAAAACTGTTCACAAATTTAAAGAACTGCTCCCCTCCTCACTTCCCTCTCAGCCATGTGTCAGTACAATACAAGATTATCAAAACCTTACTCCCACACTAGGTGATAACTTTGTAAATAGTACTGCAGCCTCACTTAAAACAGCACTTCAAGCTGTCACCCCATTAAAAAAGAAGAAAGTAAGTCAGAGGAGATTAGCTCCGTGGTATAATTCCCAAACGCGTGTTCTAAAACAGACATCGCGGAAGCTAGAAAGGAAGTGGCATTCCACCAATTGCGGAAGCTAGAAAGGAAGTGGCATTCCACCAATCGCCAAGACTTCCACCTAGCCTGGAAGAATAGCCTTATAAATTACAAAAAAGCACTTAGAAATGCCCAAACCTCTTATTATTCATTACTAATAGAAGAAAATAGGAACAACCCCAGGTTCCTCTTCAGCACACGTAGATATATCGATATATTCAAGATTCACGGGTTTATTGTCATCTGCACAACAATTACATTTAGCAGTTGCTGGCATCAGGCATGCACACACACACATAACATACAAATAGCCTTTGCACATTGAACAGGTCCATGAGCCCATTGTGCACAGTGAACCAATTTTTTTTTCAATAATGTAGCATCATGACTTTCAGTGGATAATCCAGACCCATTTAAAAACATACAACAACATGTTTTAATTTAAAAACTAAGTTGTATTCTCAGAACATTTCATAAGACTCACTTTTCTTCTGTTTGGGTTGTTGGCGTGGCAACCCACTTTAAAGTCATCAGTGTCACCTTGCTTATAGACCCACTTTAAAGTCATCAGTGTCACCTTGCTTATAGACCCACTTTAAAGTCATCAGTGTCACCTTGCTTTCAGACACAAACAATAAAGAGCAAGTGTTCATTCCTCTGTGAATATTTGATTGGACAGATCAACTGGACTTGGTTGACTTAATTCACAAGTCTTTGTAAAAGTGTTGGATTAATATTCATCATTTTTGGCACTTGACATCTTTAACCATCACAGGGAGCAGAGACTTGACAGAGATGTATCCTGTTGATTCCCATCAAACACCCAGTCCTGTGGCTGAGGAACCCACTGTGGAGGCTCGCAGGGTTAGAGGAAGGAAGAGGAAGGACAGAGAAGATGCAGAGGAAAAAGGAAAGAAGAGGAGGAGGAGCAGTGAGCCGACTGAGACGTGTGAGGCCTCAGGAGACCTAGCAAGAGCTAAGTTCCTGGATAAATACTGGGAGTATGATCAGCTTGGCGAAGGAGGTTTCGGAGCCGTTTTTGCTGGCTTCCGCAGAGAAGATTGTTTCCCAGTAGCCATCAAACACATACAGGACAAACATTGCCTCCCACCATTGTGCCTACATGGGAAGGAGCTCCCTGCAGAGGTGGCCGTAATGTTAAAATTAGCAGAAGAAAAAGATGACTCTGCAGGGATGTCAGCACCAATACAATTGCTGGACTGGTATGACCTGAGCAACGAGTTGATACTGGTGCTGGAGAGACCTGAATGTGCCTCGGACCTTGCTGACCACACAGCTGTAAACGGAGGGTCTCTACAGGAGTGGGAGGCCAAGAACATTATGAGACAGCTGGTGGACGCTGCTATTGGGCTGGAGAAGAGGCACATCTTTCACTCCGACCTGAAACTGCAGAATATCTTGATTGATATTGGCGAAATTTCCCCATGTGTCCGCCTCATTGATTTTGGACTGAGTGAAATTGTACAAAAAGATACAGTTATCACCAGATTCCGTGGCACCCGTAGACACATGCCTCCAGAGTGGTACTACCATTCTGAACACATGCCTGGTCCAACCACCGTATGGCAGCTTGGGATTGTCCTCTATGACATGCTTCACAAAAGTGTTTTTACTACCAGAGGATTTCTCAATAAGAAGCTGAAAATATCCTCTGGACTGTCCACAGATTGCAAGCATTTCCTTCGACTGTGTTTGAAGATGGCCCAGGCGAGGCGCCCGACCCTGACGGAGCTCCAGTGTCACCCATGGCTGACAAATCGCACCTCCTGACTCCTCTGACCCCATCCACGGCCAGGATTCAGCATCATGCTCTGGGGATGCCTCTCTGCTACTGGGACTGGGAGACAAGTCAGGATAGAGCTGGATGCAGAACAATATAGAGCAATGATAAAAACTCCAGTCAGTGATTAAAAACGCCTCAATAATGACAAACCCCACAGGAGGATCAAGTGGTCTTAACGCTGATTGACAGACTAATCAGTGACATCATTCTCTCCGGGGGGACGTTGGCTCCAAGACATCTACAAGACCCGCCTCACCCGCAGAGCCCTCCACCTTGCAGGTGACCCCACCCACCCGTCACACAGCCTCTTCAACCTGCTACCCTCAGAGAGGAGACTACAGAGTCTACGTGCCAGGACCAGCAGGCTGAGAGACAGCTTCACCCACCAGGCTGTCAGGATGCTCAACACCCTCCCTGCACTGTCCCCCCCACCCTTTCTTCCCCTCACACACGGACTCTGCCCCTCCACATGTACAAGAAAACGTGTACATGTGTGTTAATGTGTAATATTGATTGTTGTCTACAATCATGTTTCTGATTAAACTTGAAAAAATAAAACTTCAAGTGCATTTATTTGTCAGAAGGGTTTTTATAAAGACACTAAAGGAATCACTGCCAAATAAATCAAATATATAAACATGTAGATGTATTTATATATTCAAGATTCAAGGGTTTGATCATGGAGTCCCACAAGGTTCGGTTCTTGGCCCAATACTCTTTAATTTATACATGTTACCATAAGCAATATTATTAGGAAACATAACATTGTTTTCACTACTATGCAGATGACACCCAGTTATATTTATCTATGAAGCCAGGTGAACTGAAACATTTAATTAGATTTCAAAACTGTCTTGTGGACATCAAGGCCTGGATGACCCATCATTTCTTATTGTTAAACACGGACAAAACTGAGGTCATAATCCTGGGTCCTAGGCATCTCAGAGAAACTCTGTCTAAACAGTGGGTGAACCTAGATGACATCCACCTGGTTCCAAACTCCTCTGTGAGGAACCTAGGAGTTATCATTGATGAAGATCTTTCATTTACCCAACAAATAAGTCAAACCTCCAGAACAGCTTTCCTTCATCTGTGTAATATAAAGAGAATCAGACAAATCCTGTCAAAACAGGATTCTGAAGAATTGATTCATGCCTTTATTACATTACGTAAGAACCCTTCAGCTAGTGCAGAACGCTGCTGCACGAGTACTGACAGGAACCAGAAGATGGGATCACATTACTCCTGTCTTAGCTTCCCTTCACTGGCTCCCTGTTCAACAGAGGATAGATTTTAAAATCCTCCTACTGACCTACAAGGCCCCCAACCATCAGGCCCCATCCTATATTAAAGAGCTCATAACTCCTTACTGCCCCCACAGACCACTTTGCTACCTAAAGTCTGGACTCCTTGTAGTGCCTAGAGTTACGAAGAGTAGAATGGGTGGTAGAACTTTTAGTCACCAAGCTCTTCTCCTGTGGAACCAGCTCCCACTCTCAGTGAGGGAGACAGACATGGTCTCTACATTTAAGGCAAGACTTAAACCTTCTTATTACAAATTTAAAGAACTGCTCCCCTCCTCACTTCCCTCTCAGCCATGTGTCAGTACAATACAAGAAGATTATCGAAAACCTTACTCCCACACAAGTTGATAACTTTGTAAATAGTACTGCAGCCTCACTAAAAACAGCACTTCAAGCTGTCACCCCATTAAAAAAGAAGAAAGTAAGTCAGAGGAGATTAGCTCCGTGGTATAATTCCCAAACGCGTGTTCTAAAACAGACATCGCGGAAGCTAGAAAGGAAGTGGCATTCCACCAATTGCGGAAGCTAGAAAGGAAGTGGCATTCCACCAATCGCCAAGACTTCCACCTAGCCTGGAAGAATAGCCTTATAAATTACAAACAAGCACTTAGAAATGCCCAAACCTCTTATTATTCATTACTAATAGAAGAAAATAGGAACAACCCCAGGTTCCTCTTCAGCACATGTAGATATATCGATATATTCAAGATTCACGGGTTTATTGTCATCTGCACAACAATTACATTTAGCAGTTGCTGGCATCAGGCATGCACACACACACATAACATACAAATAGCCTTTGCACATTGAACAGGTCCATGAGCCCATTGTGCACAGTGAACCAATTTTTTTTTCAATAATGTAGCATCATGACTTTCAGTGGATAATCCAGACCCATTTAAAAACATACAACAACATGTTTTAATTTAAAAACTAAGTTGTATTCTCAGAACATTTCATAAGACTCACTTTTCTTCTGTTTGGGTTGTTGGCGTGGCAACCCACTTTAAAGTCATCAGTGTCACCTTGCTTATAGACCCACTTTAAAGTCATCAGTGTCACTTTGCTTATAGACCCACTTTAAAGTCATCAGTGTCACCTTGCTTTCAGACACAAACAATAAAGAGCAAGTGTTCATTCCTCTGTGAATATTTGATTGGACAGATCAACTGGACTTGGTTGACTTAATTCACAAGTCTTTGTAAAAGTGTTGGATTAATATTCATCATTTTTGGCACTTGACATCTTTAACCATCACAAGGAGCAGAGACTTGACAGAGATGTATCCTGTTGATTCCCATCAAACACCCAGTCCTGTGGCTGAGGAACCCACTGTGGAGGCTCGCAGGGTTAGAGGAAGGAAGAGGAAGGACAGAGAAGATGCAGAGGAAAAAGGAAAGAAGAGGAGGAGGAGCAGTGAGCCGACTGAGACGTGTGAGGCCTCAGGAGACCTAGCAAGAGCTAAGTTCCTGGATAAATACTGGGAGTATGATCAGCTTGGCGAAGGAGGTTTCGGAGCCGTTTTTGCTGGCTTCCGCAGAGAAGATTGTTTCCCAGTAGCCATCAAACACATACAGGACAAACATTGCCTCCCACCATTGTGCCTACATGGGAAGGAGCTCCCTGCAGAGGTGGCCGTAATGTTAAAATTAGCAGAAGAAAAAGATGACTCTGCAGGGATGTCAGCACCAATACAATTGCTGGACTGGTATGACCTGAGCAACGAGTTGATACTGGTGCTGGAGAGACCTGAATGTGCCTCGGACCTTGCTGACCACACAGCTGTAAACGGAGGGTCTCTACAGGAGTGGGAGGCCAAGAACATTATGAGACAGCTGGTGGACGCTGCTATTGGGCTGGAGAAGAGGCACATCTTTCACTCCGACCTGAAACTGCAGAATATCTTGATTGATATTGGCGAAATTTCCCCATGTGTCCGCCTCATTGATTTTGGACTGAGTGAAATTGTACAAAAAGATACAGTTATCACCAGATTCCGTGGCACCCGTAGACACATGCCTCCAGAGTGGTACTACCATTCTGAACACATGCCTGGTCCAACCACCGTATGGCAGCTTGGGATTGTCCTCTATGACATGCTTCACAAAAGTGTTTTTACTACCAGAGGATTTCTCAATAAGAAGCTGAAAATATCCTCTGGACTGTCCACAGATTGCAAGCATTTCCTTCGACTGTGTTTGAAGATGGCCCAGGCGAGGCGCCCCACCCTGACGGAGCTCCAGTGTCACCCATGGCTGACAAATTGCACCTCCTGACTCCTCTGACCCCATCCACGGCCAGGATTCAGCATCATGCTCTGGGGATGCCTCTCTGCTACTGGGACTGGGAGACAAGTCAGGATAGAGCTGGATGCAGAACAATATAGAGCAATGATAAAAGCTCCAGTCAGTGATTAAAAACGCCTCAATAATGACAAACCCCACAGGAGGATCAAGTGGTCTTAACGCTGATTGACAGACTAATCAGTGACATCATTCTCTCCGGGGGACGTTGGCTCCAAGACATCTACAAGACCCGCCTCACCCGCAGAGCCCTCCACCTTGCAGGTGACCCCACCCACCCGTCACACAGCCTCTTCAGCCTGCTACCCTCAGAGAGGAGACTACAGAGTCTACGGGCCAGGACCAGCAGGCTGAGAGACAGCTTCACCCACCAGGCTGTCAGGATGCTCAACACCCTCCATGCACTGTCCCCCCCACCCTTTCTTCCCCTCACACACGGACTCTGCCCCTCCACATGTACAAGAAAACGTGTACATGTGTGTTAATGTGTAATATTGATTGTTGTCTACAATCATGTTTCTGATTAAACTTGAAAAAATAAAACTTCAAGTGCATTTATTTGTCAGAAGGGTTTTTATAAAGACACTAAAGGAATCACTGCCAAATAAATCAAATATATAAACATGTAGATGTATTTATATATTCAAGATTCAAGGGTTTGATCATGGAGTCCCACAAGGTTCGGTTCTTGGCCCAATACTCTTTAATTTATACATGTTACCATAAGCAATATTATTAGGAAACATAACATTGTTTTCACTACTATGCAGATGACACCCAGTTATATTTATCTATGAAGCCAGGTGAACTGAAACATTTAATTAGATTTCAAAACTGTCTTGTGGACATCAAGGCCTGGATGACCCATCATTTCTTATTGTTAAACACGGACAAAACTGAGGTCATAATACTGGGTCCTAGGCATCTCAGAGAAACTCTGTCTAAACAGTGGGTGAACCTAGATGACATCCACCTGGTTCCAAACTCCTCTGTGAGGAACCTAGGAGTTATCATTGATGAAGATCTTTCATTTACCCAACAAATAAGTCAAACCTCCAGAACAGCTTTCCTTCATCTGTGTAATATAAAGAGAATCAGACAAATCCTGTCAAAACAGGATTCTGAAGAATTGATTCATGCCTTTATTACATTACGTAAGAACCCTTCAGCTAGTGCAGAACGCTGCTGCACGAGTACTGACAGGAACCAGAAGATGGGATCACATTACTCCTGTCTTAGCTTCCCTTCACTGGCTCCCTGTTCAACAGAGGATAGATTTTAAAATCCTCCTACTGACCTACAAGGCCCCCAACCATCAGGCCCCATCCTATATTAAAGAGCTCATAACTCCTTACTGCCCCCACAGACCACTTTGCTACCTAAACTCTGGACTTCTTATAGTGCCTAGAGTTACGAAGAGTAGAATGGGTGGTAGAACTTTTAGTCACCAAGCTCTTCTCCTGTGGAACCAGCTCCCACTCTCAGTGAGGGAGACAGACATGGTCTCTACATTTAAGGCAAGACTTAAACCTTCTTATTACAAATTTAAAGAACTGCTCCCCTCCTCACTTCCCTCTCAGCCATGTGTCAGTACAATACAAGAAGATTATCAAAACCTTACTCCCACACTAGTTGATAACTTTGTAAATAGTACTGCAGCCTCACTAAAAACAGCACTTCAAGCTGTCACCCCATTAAAAAAGAAGAAAGTAAGTCAGAGGAGATTAGCTCCGTGGTATAAATCCCAAACGCATGTTCTAAAACAGACATCGCGGTAGCTAGAATGGAAGTGGCGTTCCACCAATCGCCAAGACTTCCACCTAGCCTGGAAGAATAGCCTTATAAATTACAAAAAAGCACTTAGAAATGCCCAAACCTCTTATTATTCATTACTAATAGAAGAAAATAGGAACAACCCCATGTTCCTCTTCAGCACTGTAGCCAGGCTGACAGAAAGTCACACCTCTACTGACCCATCTATTCCTCTAGATCTGAGAAGCAATGACTTCATGAGCTTCTTCACTAATAAAATTACAACCATCAGGGATAAAATCCACCACCTCCTCCCAGTGAATAACATTGATACATTGTCTGGTCCTGAAACCATAGCACCAGATTTATGTCTAAACAAATTTTACTCTATTGATCTTCCTGAACTGACCTCGTTAGTTTCATCATCCAAACCAACGACTTGTCAGCTGGACTCTGTTCCAACTAGACTTTTTAAAGAAGTCCTCCCCCTAATTGACCATTCCATTTTAAATCAGATTAATATGTCTTTGCTAACCGGCTACGTACCACAGGCTTTTAAGGTAGCCATTATTAAACCTCTGCTTAAAAAGCCTATGCTTGATCCAGAGGTTTTAGCTAACTATAGACCCATATCCAACCTGCCCTTCATTTCCAAAATCCTAGAAAAAGCTGTTGCTAACCAGCTGTGTGGTTACTTAGATAGTAACGGTTTATTGGAAAAATTTCAGTCAGGATTTAGAACCCATCACAGCACAGAAACAGCACTATTGAAAGTCACTAATGACCTTCTTATGGCATCAGATGATGGACTTGTCTCTGTCCTCTTCTTGTTGGACCTTAGTGCAGCCTTTGACACAGTAGCTCATAAGATTCTGCTACAGAGATTAGAACAACATATAGGAATTAAAGGAACAGCACTACACTGGTTTAAATCATATTTATCAGATAGATTCCAATTTGTTAATGTTAACAATGACTCCTCCATGCACATACTGTTAATCATGGAGTTCCACAAGGTTCTGTCCTTGGACCAATACTCTTCACCTTATATATGCTCCCCTTAGGCAACATTATCAGACAGCACCACATACAATTCCACTGCTATGCAGACGACACCCAATTGTATATTTCCATGAAGCATGATGAATCTAATCACCTAGTTCAACTTCAGGAATGTCTCAAAGATATCAAGGCCTGGATGACCCACAATTTTCTACTTTTAAACTCAGACAAAACTGAGGTTGTTGTAATTGGCCCTAAACATCTCAGAGAAACACTGTCTGACCAGAAAGTCACTTTGGATGGTGTCAGTCTGGCTTCCAGCTCCACTCTGAGGAACCTTGGAGTGTTGTTCGACCAAGACATGTCATTTGACCCCCATATTAAACTAGTGTCTAGGATGGCTTTCTTCCATCTGCGGAATATTAACAAAATTAGAAACATCCTGTCTAAGCAGGATGCTGAAAAACTAGTCCACGCGTTTGTAACCTCTAGATTAGATTACTGTAACTCCCTATTAGCAGGATGCTCCATGAAGACTGTTAAAAGTCTCCAGTTGGTCCAAAATGCTGCAGCACGAGTGCTGACAGGAACTAGAAGGAGAGATCATATCACTCCTGTCTTAGCTTCCTTACATTGGCTCTCTGTAAAATTTAGAATAGAATTCAAGATCCTGCTCCTCACATTTAAAGCCCTCAACAATCACGCCCCCTCATCTATCAAAGAGCTGATAACACCTTATTATCCAAGTAGATCACTTCGTTCCCAAAACACAGGCTCTCTAGTGGTTCCAAGAGTCTGTAAGAGTAGAGCAGGAGGTAGAACATTTAGCTATCAGGCTCCTCTCCTGTGGAACCAGCTCCCACTCTGGGTTCGGGAGGCAGACACTGTCCCAGCATTTAAAGTAAAACTAAAAACCTTCCTCTTTGACAAAGCCTATAGTTAGTTCTGGATCAGGTGAGTCCTGAACCATCCCTTAGTTGTGCTGCTATAGGTTTAGACTGCTGGGGGAATTCCCATCATGCACTGAGAACTTCATCACTTCCCTCTGTCTCTCTGTCCCCCCACACCTGTTTATGTATTTATTTATTCATTTTAACACATTTAACAAAGTGGCACATTGTCCGCCCATAGTCCCTCTGGCTCTTCTCTCTATCTCGTTTCAGATAACTCTGGCACCGGGACTGCAGGACAACAACGACTACCATCACCATTGTTAGCATTAATTACAATAATTCATTAATATATCTAGTCCTGTTGTAGATCACTACATTGTTATTGTTATAGTCAGCCCTGATAGTGATTGGTGCCCAATTGTTCCCGGTCTCTCTCTCCACCTCATCTCTCCCCCGCTTTCCACCCATCTCTCCTTTCCTCCCCCCTTACTTTTCTTTCCTCACACCAACTGGTCGAGGCAGATGACTGCCCACATTGAGCCTGGTTCTGCCAGAGGTTTTTCCCTGTTAATGAGGGAGGTATTCCTCTCCACAGTCGCCTGTGCTTGCTCATTGTGGGAACTGTTGGGTTTCTCTATGTTAATATTGTTTTAAGGTCTTGACCTTTAAATGTAAAGTGCCTTGAGATAATGTAAATTAAGAATTGGCGCTATATAAATAAATTGAATTGAATATATCTATGTAAAGAGAGTACAGTAGTGTTAGATGCTGTGTTGTGTTCTCTCTCTCTCTCCCCAGTGTCCATTCAGGTGCCTCCCTTTTCCCTGTAGCTGCAGTGTGAGTGTGCAAGACTGGACACAATCACCAATCAAGGCCACGGTGGTTAAGAGGCAGAGAGAAGCAGCCAGCCCCAGTGGGCCAAGTGACAGCATTTGAGTTGTGTGTGTGTTAAATGTGGTGATCTCTTTCTTGTGTGCTGGTGTTGATAGTGTGAACATTTAGTTTGTGTTAGGTTGTGGTGTTGAGTTTTCTTGTTACTGCTGTTGGTCAGTGTCACTTTCCTTTGTAGAAAGTTGTTTTCAGTTCTTTATGAATGAAGTACTCTTTTTGTTTCTTCATGAGTTGGCCTCAATACTCTTTCCCTGGGTTATTTACACTGTTACTCCCCTCATCCCCTGGACTTAAAGCAGTGAACGTAACAAATAGCATAACATGTTATACAAAAAGATCATCCACTCACTTCTACTTACAAACAAACAGTCGAACTTACATTTGAATCACATGTACATGTATATTGGATGTCAAAGAGTGTATGTATTTTTTAATGTGATTTTACCCCAAAACATAATTACTAATTTCCATGATAATTTAAGAATCAAAATAATGGCGACATAAAGATACATTTGCCCATTTCCAACAATACTGACCAAAAAAAGGCACATTCCAAGACTATTCATTTCAAAACTAGTTTAGGTATATAATGGGAGGAGTATTTTTAATGAAGGTATTTATAATTATTTGGAACCACTGACTCATACTATTCATGTTGCAAATGTTGAAGATGAATACAATTCTGCAGCCTAAGCAGTGGGTCCAACATTTAGATCTTTCCTGACCTTAAAATTGATTTTGTTTGTTGATGCACTGGTGGGAAGAGAGAACAACCCTACACGTGTGAACTGAGGCACAAACAGGTGGAACATACTAAGTGAGTTGTTGGTATTTTGGTGAGAAATGTGTCTCAGTTTGATGTGGAGCAACATCACACTGCTGACGTTTTCACAATTTTATCAAGAAAAGCAAAGTCAACACACAGATAAAAAATTAGAAGTGTTTAGATCACAAGTAAAAGAATCATGACTGTGTGAAAGTAAAGCAGGAAGACAGTAAATCAGTCGACATACATCTCTTTTTCTCCCTTACTGCCATAAAGTTAAATCACCACAGGGAATTGCGCCATGGCAGAACACCACAGTTTGTTGTGGCCAACTCCATCAGCAAATTGTTGATGTAAAATAAATCACATGTCACAACCCTGTAAATAAATTGTGTAATTCATGAACCAATCACAAATGAATCATTGTTACTTATTTGTATGAAAGTGCACAATACAAGGTGCAAAGGTATTGATTCATGATCTTCATTGTCATCATGCCCAGGTACAGATTGAAAGAGATATATCTATGTACAGAGAGTACAGTAGTGTTAGATGCTGTGCTGTGTTCTCTCTCTCCTCTCTCTCCAGTGTCCATTCAGGTGCCTCCCTTTTCCCTGTAGCTGCAGTGTGAGTGTGCAAGACTGGACACAATCACCAATCAAGGCCACAGTGGTTAAGAGGCAGAGAGAAGCAGCCAGCCCCAGTGGGCCAAGTGACAGCATTTGAGTTGTGTGTGTGTTAAATGTGGTGATCTCTTTCTTGTGTGCTGGTGTTGATAGTGTGAACATTTAGTTTGTGTTAGGTTGTGGTGTTGAGTTTTCTTGTTACTGCTGTTGGTCAGTGTCACTTTTCTTTTTAGAAAGTTGTTTTCAGTTCTTTATGAATAAAGTGCTCTTTTTGTTTCTTCATGAGTTGGCCTCAATACTCTTTCCCTGGGTTATTTACTCTGTTACTCCCCTCATCCCCTGGACTTAAAGCAGTGAACGTAACAAATAGCATAACATGTTATAGAAAAAGATCATCCACTCACTTCTACTTACACACAGTCAATTTAACATTTAAAATCACATGTACATATGATGTGTATATGTGTATTGAATGTCAAAGAGTTTCTGTATGTTTTAATATGATTTTACCCCAAAACATAATTACTAATTTCCATGATAATTTAAGAATCAAAATAATGGTGACATAAAGATACATTTGCCCATTTCCAATAATACTGACCAAAAAAAGTCATATTCCAAGACTATTCATTTCAAAACTAGTTTAGGTTTATAGTGGGAGGAGAGCATTTTTAATGAAGAAGGTATTTATAATTATTTGGAACCACTGACTCATACTATTCATGTTGAAGATGAATACAATTCTGCAGCATAAGCAGTGGGTCCAACATTTAGATCTTTCCTGACCTTAAAATTGATTTTGTTTGTTGGTGCACTGGTGGGAAGAGAGAACAACCCTACATGTGTGAACTGAGGCACAAACAGGTGGAACATACTAAGTGAGTTGTTGGTATTTTGGTGAGAAATGTGTTTTAACAATTTTATCAAGAAAAGCAAAATGAACACACAGTAATGATTCTTTTACTTGTGCTCTAAACACTTCTACTTCTTTATCTGTGTGAAAGTAAAGCAGGAAGACAGTCAATCAGTCAACATCCATTGGTGGAGAAATGACCTGATGGCCTTCTTTAAATCACCACAGGGAATCGTGCCATGGCAGAACACCACAGTTTGTTGTGGCCAACTCCATCAGCAAATTGTTGATGTAAAATAAATCACACGTGACAACCCTGTAAATAAATTGTGTAATTCATGAACCAATCACAAATGAATCATTGTTACTCATTTGTATGAAAGTGCACAATACAAGGTGCAAAGGTATTGATTCATGATCTTCATTGTCATCATGCCCAGGTACAGAGATTGAAAGAGATATATCTATGTACAGAGAGTACAGTAGTGTTAGATGCTGTGCTGTGTTCTCTCTCTCTCTCTCTCTCTCTCTCTCTCTCCAGTGTCCATTCAGGTGCCTCCCTTTTCCCTGTAGCTGCAGTGTGAGTGTGCAAGACTGGACACAATCACCAATCAGGGCCACAGTGGTTAAGAGGCAGAGAGAAGCAGCCAGCCCCAGTGGGCCAAGTGACAGCATTTGAGTTGTGTGTGTGTGTTAAATGTGGTGATCTCTTTCTTGTGTGCTGGTGTTGATAGTGTGAACATTTAGTTTGTGTTAGGTTGTGGTGTTGAGTTTTCTTGTTACTGCTGTTGGTCAGTGTCACTTTCCTTTGTAGAAAGTTGTTTTCAGTTCTTTATTAATAAAGTACTCTTTTTGTTTCTTCATGAGTTGGCCTCAATACTCTTTCCCTGGGTTATTTACACTGTTACTCCCCTCATCCCCTGGACTTAAAGCAGTGAATGTAACAAATAGCATAACATGTTATACAAAAAGATCATCCACTCACTTCTACTTACAAACAGTCAATTTAACATTTAAAATCACATGTACATATGATGTGTATATGTATATTAAAGAGTTTCTGTATGTTTTAATATGATTTTACCCCAAAACATAATTAATAATTTCCATGATAATTTAAGAATCAAAATAATGGTGACATAAAGATACATTTGCCCATTTCCAACAATACTGACCAAAAAAAGCCATTTTCCAAGACTATTCATTTCAAAACTAGTTTAGGTATATAATGGGAGGAGAGTGCTTTCAATGAAGAAGGTATTTATAATTGTTTGGAACCATTGACACCTAATGTGTCATACTATTCATGTTGCAAATGTTGAGGATGAATAAAATGCTGCAGCTTAAGCACTGGGTCCAACATTTAGATCTATCCTGACCTTAAAATTGACTTTGTTTGTTGGTGCACTGGTGGGAAGAGAGAACAACCCTACATGTGTGAACTGAGGCACAAACAGGTGGAACATACTAAGTGAGTTGTTGGTATTTTGGTGAGAAATGTGTCTCAGTTTGATGTGGAGCAACATTACACTTCTGACGTTTTCACAATTTTATCGAGAAAGGCAAAATGAACACACAGATAAAGAAGTAGAAGTGTTTAGATCACAAGTAAAAAGAATCATTACTGTGTGAAAGTAAAGCAGGAAGACAGTAAATCAGTCGACATCCATTGGTGGAGAAATGACCTGATGACCTTCTTTAAATCACCACAGGGAGTTGTGCCATGGCAGAACACCACAGTTTGTTGTGGCCAACTCCATCAGCAAATTGTTGATGTAAAATAAATCACATGTCACAACCCTGTAAATAAATTGTGTAATTCATGAACCAATCACAAATGAATCATTGTTACTTATTTGTATGAAAGTGCACAATACAAGGTGCAAAGGTATTGATTCATGATCTTCATTGTCATCATGCCCAGGTACAGATTGAAAGAGATATATCTATGTACAGAGAGTACAGTAGTGTTAGATGCTGTGCTGTGTTCTCTCTCTCCTCTCTCTCCAGTGTCCATTCAGGTGCCTCCCTTTTCCCTGTAGCTGCAGTGTGAGTGTGCAAGACTGGACACAATCACCAATCAAGGCCACAGTGGTTAAGAGGCAGAGAGAAGCAGCCAGCCCCAGTGGGCCAAGTGACAGCATTTGAGTTGTGTGTGTGTTAAATGTGGTGATCTCTTTCTTGTGTGCTGGTGTTGATAGTGTGAACATTTAGTTTGTGTTAGGTTGTGGTGTTGAGTTTTCTTGTTACTGCTGTTGGTCAGTGTCACTTTCCTTTTTAGAAAGTTGTTTTCAGTTCTTTATTAATAAAGTACTCTTTTTGTTTCTTCATGAGTTGGCCTCAATACTCTTTCCCTGGGTTATTTACACTCTTACTCCCCTCATCCCCTGGACTTAAAGCAGTGAATGTAACAAATAGCATATCATGTTACACAAAAAGATCATCCACTCACTTCTACTTACAAACAAACAGTCAATCTAACATTTAAAATCACATGTACTTGTATATTGGATGTCAAAGAGTGTTTGTATTTTTTAATGTGATTTTACCACAAAACATAATTACTAATTTCCATGATAATTTAAGAATCATAATGATACATTTGCCCATTTCCAACAACATTGACCAAAAAAGACATATTCCAAGACTTTTCATTTCAAAACTAGTTTAGGTATATAATGGGAGGAAGAGTGTTTTCAATAAAGAAGGTATTTATAATTGTTTGGAACCACTGACTTTGTTTGTTGGTGCACTGGTGGGAAGAGAGAACAACCCTACACGTGTGAACTGAGGCACAAACAGGTGGAACATACTAAGTGAGTTGTTGGTATTTTGGTGAGAAATGTGTCTCAGTTTGATGTGGAGCAACATCACACTGCTGACGTTTTCACAATTTTATCAAGAAAGGCAAAATCAACACACAGATAAAGAAGTAGAAGTGTTTAGATCACAAGTAAAATAATCATTACTGTGTGAAAGTAAAGCAGGAAGACAGTAAATCAGTCGACATCCATTGGTGGAGAAATGACCTGATGGCCTTCTTTAAATCACCACAGGGAGTTGTGCCATGGCAGAACACCACAGTTTGTTGTGGCCAACTCCATCAGCAAATTGTTGATGTAAAATAAATAACACGTCACAACCCTGTAAATAAATTGTGTAATTCATGAACCAATCACAAATGAATCATTGTTACTTATTTGTATGAAAGTGCACAATACAAGGTGCAAAGGAATTGATTCATGATCTTCATTGTCATCATGCCCAGGTACAGAGATTGAAAGAGATATATCTATGTACAGAGAGTAAAAATATGAAGATATATAGGGGTGAGAATAACAAAAGTAGCAGCATCACCAAATAACTATATACAGATGGAAGAGTAACCATATCTTTAGTGTAAAACTGCAGAGCAAAATTTTTTTTTTTTTACCTGAGGGTGGGGGATGTGTGGGTTGTGCGTGTGTCCTTCAGAATGAACTATTTACAAAAACAAGTTATATTAAACCAAACAAGAGCTATTCAAACAATACAAAGTATTATAGTAAATATGGAATAAACTTTTTACAAAAAGTGCAGTTACAGAATGAACTGTTTGCCAAATCAAGGTCATTGTTACTTATTTATAGGGAAGTAAACAATACAAGGTTGTAACAATATATACAAATAACTGAGTTATATTAATACAAAGCGCACCCATCATGCTTTTGAAATACAAATCAAACAAAACACACACAAAGTATATTAAACCATGCAAAGTTATATGGAATGATCTATTTACAAAGGTGCAGTTATAGAAAGATATATTTACAAAAGCTTTAGTTATAGAATTGGTTATTTACAAAAGGTGACTGACCTGAAAATATTTAATTGTACACATCTGTTCATGCTTGCTGCTGCCTCCCAAACAGCAGCTTGTGCACATCAAACAGGGCCTGTGCCCCTTTCTCCTCAGGCAGCCCCCGCAGCATGTCTGCAACTGTCTCTGCAAACCTGGAGTTCTCATCATTAGTCTGCAAGAGCCTCTGTTGCAGACGATCTTCTTCCAGCTGGGCCATCTGCTTTGGAAGCCGGCCGTCGTCCTCGTTCCTCAAGCTTTTCTGTGCCGGCCTTGGGCTGGGAGACAGAGTGGTCAGAGGAGATGGCTGAGGGGACAAAGGAGATGTGGGGGCGGGGGCAAAGGAGATGGCTGTGGGTGCTGATAATTGGTGACCTCATATCACGCCAATTCTTGCATCCCTTCACTGGTTGCCATGTTCAGGATTGATTTTAAGATTCTTTTAATAACTTTCAAAGCTGAACGTGGGCTGACCCCTACTTACATTGGCCTGAGGCTCTGGAACTCCCTGCCTGATAAGATTAGGCTCGTCAACTCACTACCTGTCTTTAAATCACTGCTCAAAACTTGTTTTTATAGGTAAACATTTTTTACTTGATTTGTAACTTTGTAACTGGTGTTACTGTGTCGTTTTTAATTCCATTTAATCCTTTTCATCATACTTTTACTTGCAACTATATTTTGTATGTCATTTCTCCATGGGGCAGCTTTTAACTCTGTTGCCTATGACAGTAGGTGTTTAGTTTAAAAAGGCAAATAGCTAATGATCTGATCTACTGAGTGGGCCACATGGCTTTCAGAGTACTGCCATACAAGCCAGTCAGATTTATCTTTAGTCACATTAGTTATTTCAAAGCTGCAGTTTCTGAACTGAGAAGTGCCGCGCACGAGTGCAATGTCATTATTTACTCATTTGGCAGATGCTTCAATCTGAAGCGACTTGTCAATGAGGGACAATACTGTGGCGTCAGTTTAAGAGGGAGAACAGGAAGGACGTAGTTAAATCTGTTCATAAAGAGGAAGTGGAGGAGATCAAGTAAAGAAGTCACAGTAAGCGCTGTTCGACTTGTTACGGTGTTAGAGGTGTTCGGAGAGGAGCTGCTCGCAGAAGAGAAGAGGTCTTCAAGAGGTTCATTTCATTATGTACGACTGATTCATTAAATCACATGCAAAGGATGGTAAAAACAAAACAATGCGCTGTTACACTATCTGGTGTGACTCAGTGTGATATTGTTAAAGTATGCAGTGGTTCATCAAGCTTGTGCAACTTCACAGTACAATTTCATTAATATGTTTATGTATTTCTGTGCAATCCTATCATGTCCCATTTCAAGGTACGATGTGACCATTTGTGATGTGACATACAGTAGAATTTAAAGCTCTATCTTTTTATTACTATTATTCATTGTTGTCATCATTGTAAAAGTCTGCCTCTGGCTGCAGGTTTTCTGTTGCTCTGCTCAGGTTGTGGTGCTCTTGACCATCCAAGAGACATTCCTGGAAAAGCCTTTGTATTTTCTGAGCTATGGTCGCCATGCGTCACTGGCACAGCAGTGTCAGAGTGTAAAGAGCATCGATGTGGCTTGCTAAAAGTGAATTTATTAAATGCCACCAGTCAGTCAGTCCTTATGCACTTTGCACCCCTGCAAAATAAATGCACCCAAGGCATACTGCTGTGTGCTATGACTCTTAGGAACTAAACAAAGCACTGTTGTGATTAACATCAGCGCTAGAATGTTCCCACAGCAACAATTTATTACCATGTACATCATTTCATTATTTGTATGCTAACATTTTCAAATTTGTATTAAGTCATTGTTTGACTCGTGTAAATGTAACAGGAGTTTTTGAGAGACCACTGTCTGCACAACTCCCATCCATACATGTAGTGAACATAACTAAAAGTCTGATTTGGGCATCATGTTATGTTAACACAGTCCCCAAAACACAGTACACCGCTTTCCAGTCATGGCAAGTGTTGTATGGTTCAAAGCTTTTACATCTGCTCCTCTGTGATAACTGGATTGCACAGGCATCCTGACATGTAGTCCTTGTGGAAATCTCTCAAGTGGAAATATGCATGCATGAAAGCTTCAACTTTAAATAGAAACTAAATTGAAAGTGTGAAGTTAAATCAGTCGTGATTATTCAGACCAATGTATAGCATCAGGTCATTTTGTGTAGTGGGCAGGTCTGGGTGCAGGGGTCATGCTGGAGTGGTGGGATATCTAGTCTTGAAGCTGGGCTCCATCTTCATTTGCACAGATAAAGAAAATTACATTAAGCATTCAATATTCATACCCTCCCTGTTCACCTTCCACCTCTCCCTCTCTCTCTTACTGCCTCTTTTATCCTCTCACTCCATCTCTATTTTCCCTCCTCCTGAGATGTTGCGCCCTACATGCCATTTTGACGTACTGTGAAATAATTGCTGGTCAGGCTTAGGCACAGTAGCAGCTGAATACAAATTGAGGGAGGTGTGCAGGGCCCCTCAAGGTCACTTGGGAGGATCATTTCCGAGTGTCGTTTCATTGTTGATCCAGTAATGAGAGAACATCCTGGATTACAGAGCTGAATGAGAGCTCCCCAACCGTCCACAGCTCAATCATCTCTCTGTTACCACCGCACCTCTGCTACGGCTATCACTCATTTTTATCCCTCCTGTGTGAACACTCTTTTTAACTTTGACAGGTTATATCTGTAAAATCACAAATTCAAACGTAACTGAGGACTTTTCAGTTTTCCCCGGTATACAACCTCCTGCATGTTTATCGAACAGGTGTCTGTTGGTAATTTGTCTTGAACGCATGTTGAATTAAGGGCCAGGCCCTGATAGCAAAGGTTAATGAGCAGGTAATCAATGGGCTGATAAGGACATGCTTTGGGTGTTTAGGGTTGATATTTGTAATGTGGTGTGAGTGACTGCAGAGGAGAGCCACACAGCCAAAAATATTACTACAGCTCAGCCGTATAGAGGGCTAGTCTCCTGTAGTTAGCTGGTCCTAGAAATTAAATAGGTTCTCACAGAATTATCCTTGTTGTGAATGTCATACATTTTTCATTTTAGAATGCTTTCACACTGCATTAGCTCTAAATCAGACTCTGGGACAGTTCATAGCCAACAGACCGACTATAGGATTTTATGATGGGATTTTACCATGATTTCATAAAAATCTGCTACTCAATTCATCTGCTTATTGTGATCCATACACCATCTGCATGAGCAATTTACAATATGTTCATGCAGTATACATTGCCGTAGGGTGCCATCAACCATCAGTACCAGCTATCAAACTGTACGGGCCAACAGAGACCGCAGACAGAGCGGTTAGAGGAGAGGAGGTTGGGGGGGTATTGCAGTCCTTGTGAACAACAGATGGTTTAGGTCATGTTGCCTGAAAGGACGTCTCCGTGGCCCTAACATTAAACTGTTAAACATAAGACCGTGTCCTTATTATCCACCGAGGTCAATCATGTATTTGATTTAATTACATTCACATTTGTGATAGTTTAGCTCTTTTATTTTTTTGAAAGTGTATTCATTTCAAAACTCAGCCCAGCTAATTGATATATTAGTCAAGGAAGACATTATATCAATTGATACATAAAACATAGGAAGAAATGCTTATCGTATTCATATTGTGGTAATTGTTACTCTCACCATAATCCCTCCATTTATATTGGCAGCTTAGTGCCGCACCACTGGTCTAATCAATGAATTTTGCAATTGGTACCTGCCTGGTTTTATTTGCCTTTGTTGCCCCCGAGGAATACAAAAAGAGAGATGATGCAAAACACCAGCACAATCTATTTTAAGAAAATCGAGAGCAGACTCTAAGTCTAACCTCGCTCGATTAAGGGCATTCATTCCTTCTTTGCTAATTAGAAGTGTACCTTGAAACTGCGGTATGAGCACAAAGAGAAAATAAAGAGATGGCCTTTTACTTTTAATTGTTCTTCGTCTGTGATGTCATTAGGTATGTGCTCAGGAACTATGCTTTTTTCATCTTAGCTGAACGATCAATTCGCAACACAGTGACAAGGCCCCAATCAGGCTGGGAAACATATAGAGTATAAAATTCAGGGAACTCTCTAAAGTGAACAAAGGTTTACAAAGGTTTACACAGATAGAGTTCCTGTTGTTTTGCTTAACCTTATAATTTTGAATAGATGGGGACATAATAACGGTGGCACAGCAAGAAGGTTCTGGGTTAAAATCCAGGTTTGGACTTTCTAAATGGAGTTTGCATGTTTGCCCCTGAGTTTTCTTTGAGTACTCTTGCCTCCTAGGCAGAGAGATCAGTTAGAGGTTCCAAATTGAAGTTGATGTGGTGTGAATGGTTGTTGGTCTCTGTGTTGGCCTTGCAATATGCTGGCAACCTGTCCACATCCAATGCCAGCTGGTATTACCGATGGATCAATGTACAATGTGATAGAAATACCTTTCAATATAACATAAGGCAAATTCAATAGGACCAAAATAATCATTTACATTGAAGATGACCTCTAGCTGAACATTACAGCCTAAATGAAAGGAGGACATTGTAGGACTGTTGGAACGACATTTGTTTCAGCAATGTATTCCTAATAATCTGACAACTGAGTGCACACAGTAGTTTCTACTGATCAAGTATAAAACTATTCAAGTCTGACATGTAATACCTGGGAAACCCTGGTGAGGTAAAAGGCCATGTGCAAAAACATGAGGGTCTGACCCTTCACAATCAGTCTTTACTCCATTTACATTTTCATAAAAGACATTGTCCTCAGGAATATACATTGCATCGCAATGGGACCCACCCCCCCCCTCCACATGCGCACACAAGTAAATTTGATCCATTGGTACGTTCAATTCAGGGAACAAATACCTCGCAGGGAAGATCTGATCTCCCTCTCCCACATACAGTACATGCCTTGAAGGGTATTAGGCTGCAGTGTTATATCACTGCTGCTGCAATGTGCCTGATGTCTACAAAATGCCGTTTTATGGAACGTTCAGGTGTAAAAGATCTGGTGTGTGGTGCCTGCAATATGGAGAAATTAAGCCCTAATTAAAGGGCTTGCAGGTACAATAAAAGACGTGGTGCGCATTTGGCACATTGTAAAAATTCTCCCTTGAAAAAAAATATATTTATATATACTGTATATATATGCATCAGGTGCAGGTGCCCAGGTTTCAAGCTCGTCAGCCCTGCAGGAGAAACTGCATTATACTTATGTGTGATTGTTTCATGATCAAACTTGCTTAAACTCTAACCATTTTAATTTTGAGTTGGGTACTTAAATAAACTTTCAGACAACTTTTTAGTTAAGTAGTTTAATCAATAAGGTTCATCACTATAAGCTGTTTATTTGGTATTGATGATTTGAGTGTCTAAAAGTTTCAGAAGGGCAGTGGTGCAGGTATATAGGCTTATAGAGCAGATGACTTTACTGATTATTACATGTATTCATTAAGTTCTGCCTTTTATTCCTGGATCTGTTTTAGGTCACTTTGTTGGAAAGTTAGGTTTCACCAGTGTAAGTGTTTTCTTGATGCGGTTTTAGACCCATCGAAGCTTAAGTTGAGCCTTTTTAAATTAAAAACTTAAATTCTTAACTTAAAATAATAACTGTTTATACTTTTCTATGCATGTTTGCATTTTCACATTTTGTATTCATTCCATTCCTTGACGTTCATTACATTTTTCTTTTCATAAACCGTTTCTAATGATTTTCTTTGAAACAGTAAAATAAATATATATAATAAATAAATATTTGCATATTCGTTAGGTGAGTTTGATCATAACCCTCAATCTGACCTGGTCATGTGTACAAGATTTCAGATTCTGCCTGGTATATTTGAAAATAAAATATTATTTATTCATCACATTCCATCCATTTTAGAGGCTTGTAAGACCTGTACCTGTGCACAACTGTGCTTTGAGCTGAATGTAAACTGGAACAGATGAGTTCTGAGGAACTGTTTGAATGTTCTGCAGAAGGAAGGACGGGAAGGAATGTTTTTTGGATCCGTCAGTCTCAGCTGAACACAAAAACATCGACACATTCCCTCAAACATTGTTGGTGCATCCGTTGCTAGGTAGCTTACAGCCATAGAATGTAAACTCTGTACATTGTCTGTTTGGGGAGAATCAAGATGGAAAGGATAAAAAGTCAGATTGTCAACTTTGCAGAAATTCCATGAACTACCATCACTGGTCATGTAGGAGGGGGTGTATTGCTACTGGAGGGCAGCAGGATTGGGGGGAAACCAAAGTTCTTGCAGGCATTGTTGTAGTGAGGAGACTTTTACAGTTGGATAAAGTTTATATGGAACTGTTCCAGTAGTTGCAGGGTGTGCAGGCAAGCAGGCAGCATACTGAGGATCTCAACAATGGTGCTATAGAGGATGCTACACAAAAGGATGTCCACCAGACTTCTTGACTATTCAATCCGTTCAATAGCAAAACGAACCAGTCGGACTTGTTGACACAATTTTAAAAGCAACTGGATAACTAAGTCATTAGAAAACGCTAATCATGAATGTCTGTACAAAGTGTACCCGTTAGCTGTGGACATATATATAAATACTTTTCCCTCTGGTGGAACTAGGTAAGAAGTCAGATCATCATCGTCAGGAGATCTAGTTGTTTGAACGCCATGAATGTCTGCACAACATGGACTGGAACAAAGTGGTGGTCAACATGACAACATTGATTTTTTTACACATCATTATACTTGTATAGCAGAGAACCATGTTGAGTGCCAATTGTGTGTGTGATCAACAGGCTGTTTTGACCATAAAATTAACTATATTAATGTAGTAAATTGCTTATATTGTATCATGAACTCTGTTTTTTATTCATTTCAAACTTTACAGTAGCTTGTTGCACTACTGTGCAATATGCACAATGTCTGGATAATATGAAGACTTCCTGGCCTTTGTGCTACAAAAACAAAACAAACTTCCACAGTGTTGTTTCAGGGGTTGGTTCAGTGTGTCCGAGAGTTAAACTAGCGGAGTTTGGTAGATGTAACAGCTGTAACTCATCTGGTTATCAGAGGTGTTCACTAGCCTCACGATTCGATTCCATTGCGATGCAGCAGTCAATGATTTTTGATGCATCTCGATGTGTCACATCCACAGAACATATTCTATTACATTACTGAACATGGCTGCTTTTTCATCAGTCAGTAAAATCAGTTTTATAGTATTATAGACTGATACTGTCATAACTACAAGTGTGCTGTAGTTTACAAAATAAGACAGTGTGTGCATGGACGTGGCTGCGAGAGCACCTCTACCTGTACCAGAGGATCAATGCTGGTGAGAGCTGTTGGCTGATTGGTCCTCAGGTTTAAAAGGCAGAAGGGGAGCTTAGAGAGAGAGAGAGAGAGAGAGACACAGGAGGAACACAAGAGAGAACAGAGAGAGACACACACGAGCAGACACTCAAAGTAGCTCAGCCATATCTTCTCTTAAGTTTGAGTTCTGACTTTATGTTTGCTCATGTGTGTGGTGTTAATGAAATGTTGAAAAGCAACAGTTTGGTCTCTGGCTGTGTTTGGGAGACCCCATTGGCATCAGACATAACCACAGACAGTACGTCTATGACAGTGGTCAGTGCTCTCCACGCTGATTTCACATTCATTGAGTTTAGCCTCATGTCCTGCACATAAGGCTTAAAACTCTGATTATAGCCTTTATTATATCAAGGTGGCCCCACCTGGCCCCCCTTAGCAGCACCACTGCACTGAGGTACATCACTCACACTTAAAACTGATCTTTATAAAAACCTGCTTGATTCATATTTATGTCCCTGAATAAACAGTGTGTCGCCTCCTCCGCAACAAATAAGTTAAAACACTGCGTGTGTGTGTGTGTGCTCGTCTCTGTCCCTCTACACACACAAATTGAAGATCACATGTATTTGGAACGATTCAGAGACATGATCCAACATCATCGATTGATAACTAGTCACTTTAACCCTGATGTCCTGGCTGTTCATGTCATGTTATGTCTCGTGTGCAGGTTTAAACATGTTTCCCTGTGGAGTGAGCGCAGGTCAGTGGGGGAGTGAGGAAGAAGCAGACTCAGAGACGAAAACATGACGACCAAACCTTTACTGTGTCTGTCCTGTTCCTGAAGCAGCGCTGGTTATAATTTATTAATTGTGGAAAACCTTTAGAACATAATCGATTTATGTTTCCAGCTACTTTTATTGTTTTGTCTCTGCATCGAGGCAGTGTCGTCCACGTCCGCATCGAAGAATTGAGACATTTGCACCACTCCCAGGAATGTTTTTCCATTCTCAGTAACCTCTTACTGGCTTGACAAACTCCAAGTTAAAATGGTTTTCAATTAAAGAGAAACTCCTGAGCTGACTGAGTTGAAATGCGGTCATGCTTTATTCCCTACCATGTCTCCTTAATTCTCTGCTGGCTCCAGGAATCATGGAATGGCAGGTGCACAGCAGCGAGCAAGCTACCTCTTAAAATATTCCCAACAGACAATTCTTGGGCCTGATCATCAAGCTGTGTGCGTACTGGCTTATCGATCTTTCCCAGGCTTTGAGGATAAATAGACAAGGTGCAGAAGAGGAGGATTCAAACTGTGCTGCCACAGCAGCAGGATGAGCAGCCATGAAATGAGAGGAGGAAGACCAAAAGCAAAAGATAGAAAGACAGGAAGTGTGAGAAAAGACATGCACATGCAAGGCTTCTCATCACTTTTTCCTTTGTGGTGCCCCGGGGCTTGCTAAAGTTTAAATGTACAGTTATACGTTTGCTTGACCATAAACTCACAACAAACAGACCTTGTCTGAATTACCCTGTAAGAGCCAGAAGAGTCTTGTAAACACCCAGTGCGAAGCTCACAGCTCCACAAAAATGTCTGACCTTTCTGATTTTCCACTGAACCTGTAGCATCCACTCTCCTTCAGTCCTGGGGGCAAAAAGAAATGTAGTGTTGATGTGCTGAGAGGCTAGCAGAAGCTGTCAAGACCTGCTCAGGCCGAAAGGCCCCGAACCCCCCAAAAGCACCACAGATCATAAGAGTGACATTTGGCCAGCTCCCGGATCTGGATCCCAGTGGGGCGTCTTTTGATACGAGTTGGAACTGGGATCTTCAAAGTCGAGATTTTCACTGAAAAAAACTGCAAGAACTGCACGAGTGAGCACGTTTCAAGGCATTTTTGAAAAGTTTTCAACTTCTAGCAGAATTTTTGAAATTCCATAAAAAAGGTGAAGCTCACAGTGAGAGTCAGACAGGAACAGTATGTTGATACACAAGAAAGATGCTCCCAAACTTTTCTCTCTATTGAGTTTTATCGACTTCCTCTCTCGGCACCAAAATTTTAAAAAGTAATTTTGCGGTTAGACTGTATATAAGATTGAAAAATACAAAACAATACTTAAAACACAAGATGGGACACACAGACGTGTTGGATATTTAACTACAATCCCAGTCTTTCCAAGATCCTTCACTTTTTATTGTAAGAAAGACTTGGAGGCAAGGGTCGATTAGCTGAGCTACACCTCTACAGCTCCATGAATTGTTTTTCATATTACTGTTATCAGGTTAACCCTTAAATGCCTGGGTATTTATTCAAATATTTCTACTTAAACTTTGCATCTCTTATATGATGCAAACAATTATACTCTTAAATCATATATCCAAGTTTGTATTTGAACAACAAAAATAAATGTAGTCATATGTGAATTGTACACCAGACACTACATTGGAAGCAGTGAGTGGTTTTAATGTGGTGGCTGATATAAATATGTGGCCTGGTTTGAACATTTCCTTCAAACCATCTTTTTCTCTCTCTGCATGGTCTGGAGTCTAATTCACATATTGGCCATTATAACTTCTATAGGTTTTCTATAAGAAACCCTACTGCCTTTTAATGGAAAATGATGTGGTGTATAATTATTGAAAATTGGACATCTGATAATTGTTTAAGTCATTTAGCCTGGAACATGACTGGTATCCGATTTCTCCTCTAACTCTTGAAGATAGTGAGTGAAGGGTTTCCACAATCCTACATTGATTTATGTATTCTTAAGCAAGCTCTGTGAACGTGGAGTGACTGATCATATTCACAGCGTTTTAAATTTTAAATCTCACAGTCAATTGTTCAGGGTTATGTTTTACAACTGGCTCCAGTTTATACGAACAACTGTTGAAAGTTGAATATACGTTTGCCTTTGTAAAACACTTAGTACTCCTTTATGCTCTTGGGAATGGGTAACGATTTGAACGCCCACAAAAAATATGTAAAACTCACATCGAGATTCTTCCCACCTAAACTATGTAAAAAGGGTCTCGTCATCCAAACAATCATTGTGCAAAACACATCAATCTGTTTTTCTCTTGGTGAAAAGACAATCTTTCATCATGAAGTCATTTAGAAGATTTAACACGGCCAGTGGCGCCAACTGTGGGAGGAAGACACCCACGCAAACACAGGGCAAAGTGCGAACTCCACACAGGAAGAGCTTATTAACGCAGCATTCTAAGCTTTAACATTAAAGAATAGTTTTGAGTGTCTTCTGTATATGATCGTAACGTTTGCATTTCACTTTGTTGAATGTCACTGTTGCATGACTGGCTTTTCTTTTCATCTATTATTGAGAGCTTTATTCGTGGTTCTCATGATGATGTTGCCCATAATTATTGATTCTGCCATTAGTGAGCTCATAGGAAGGAAGTGAACACATTAATAAACAATGTCTCTTTGAACAAAAGCTTCTATGGTGAGTGGGGACAGATCAACTAAAAAAATTATGCAAGGGGAATAACGGGACATTACTGATTTCTTATGTATATCAATGGATGGATGGACGGTACTGTGGGAGCCCCGGAGCTGCAGCTCTTCTGTCTTTCACCGCAACTTTATCAAAGAAGTTAAGAGAAAATTGTTCGCAGCAATTACTGTATTTGTCCCTGTTGTAGCAGCTGCTCTCATCTCTGCCTACAGTTATGGACGGAGCTAACCGAGGCACCCAGTGCTACTCGCTACGCCAAAATGCCTGATATGGATGTCAAGGCGGTGAGGAGACATGGGGTGAGGAGGGGAGAGAGAGGAGCAAAATGGATCAAACTAAGCCAAACAGTGGGGGAAAAGAATGCCTTGAGAATTTTCCTGTCTCCTCTTAAGTGGTGTGAAAAAGATAATGCAAATGAAAAAGCCTCCTGCTGAATGATGATAGAAGGTTAAAACTGGTTTGCGGCGTATTTGGTTGCTAGAGTCTGCACCATTTCTGCTTTTCTTGAGATATGAGGGAGGGGCTCTTATAATCTGGCTACTCAGTAATTTAGTTTTTTTTTTTTTTTTTTTACATTACCCTCTTCCTTCCTTAAACACCTTATGTCAGTGTGCAACTCTCTTACACTGAGCTACGAGAGCAAACATGTTTTTTCTCCAGTTTGTTTGGAACACACATTTTCTCTATGATGACAGATGCTGGTAAAGTTATTTATTTGAATTTTCACTTAACAACTATATTCTGCTCTGATCAGTGCAACGTGGAGACTGATTGTTTAAAGTCAGAGTGTGGATTATGTTACAGTCTGTATGGAGAGAGAACACGACAATAACAATCACTATATGAGAGTGTGGGAGTGAGGGACATACTTTATTTTGTGTGATAGTTCATTTTTCAGACCACATCAATAAATGGATTCGTAACCCTCAGGTCCAGTGTGTAAGATTTAGGTGAAAGGGATCTATTGGCAGAAATGTAGAATAATCCTCATGATGTTTTCACTAGTTCGTTTCATCTAAATTGTATGAATTGTAGTTTTCTTTACCACAGAAAAGCCCCTTTATATTTAAATACTTCATATTTACATTGAGGGGACCCTCTCTATGGAGGCCGCCATGTTTTTTACATGAGTCCAGACTGGACAAACTAAACACCTTTTGAGTTTTTATGACAACTGAAGCTACCACAGGTTCTTTTTCATGTTTGGAAGAAGAGGGTGAGGTGAGGGGTGTTCAGCTGCAACATGAAATTTCAACACCAGTGTGGGGATACTCGGCCCACTCCGGGAAAAGATGTTCAAAGTCCTTTATTATTATTCCCCGCCTCATCAGGCACACACACATTTAATCAGGTCTTTAGACTCACACACGTCCTGTGGTCTGCTCCTGCGTCAGAAGCCCAGCCTACTGCATAAGAGCAGAACCAGGTTACCAGCATGCTCTTATTGATTGACTGATCACCTGATTCTGCACGGCTGTCTGATCACCGACCGTGCCACTCCTCCCTGTCGTCCAGCAGTTGGCGCCCTAACCACACCCCACCGCCACAACTAGATATCCCAAAATTCTACACACTGTACCTTTAAGTGCTTGTTTATACGCAGAAAAATTGCTAGCATCTGGTGTCAGGGCTTGTGTACACTTTGATGACACTCTGGAGGCATTTAATGTTCTTTTCTAAATTGTGTGTTCTAATGAAACCTGTTGCGTCAACAATCCAAAGATACTGTCTTTTTATCTGTTGTTGTTTACAGAGTGGTAACCTAGTTCCAGTGCATTCTGTGGATGTAGCATAACCATTGGTGTCAGATGGTACCTTCAGTGTAGGTACTAATTCACACTCTATGGTTTTAGTGCTGCAGAAATGATTCTCAACAGAGGAAACAGAGAAGGCCTCAAAACTAGGAAGATGACAAAAAACTTTTTCTCATATAAGCCTGTTTCCAATAAAAACATATACTCTCTGCCACCTCAGGCAACATTTGATATTTTTGTAGAAACTTAAAAAAATAGAGACCCTTGAAGCTTTCATACTCATAAATGTGAATCCTTGTTACTACAAAGAATGCGTTGCCTGTCTCCCTCAGGTTATAAGATGGATACAGATCTTATCACCAGCGTTTTCATTTTGTGAGACTGTAAGGGCCAACTCCTGCATGTTTCTACATAATAACATTCTCAGATGGTTAAATGATGAGAAACCTCTGTCTGGACATTTCTGGGCTTTAAATGCTCTTTGGACTAATGAGGACGCAAAAGGTCCAAACCTTTATTTTTTTTTTTTATTATGTGAAATCAGATCTGCAATCTTCCATTTACAATTTGTACTTTTTCATTGAAAGATTACGAATGAAGTCACGAGGACATCATGATTACTTCCATGTATACATTTTAATAATGCATTACAATCGATCTTTCCCTTGGATAATTAAAATGTATGTGTTGTTGTGGTGAGACAAATTAGGAATGTATGTGAATCTACAGCTTATGCACACCAATAGGAAAAACATTGCCACTTTTGTC
This sequence comes from Paralichthys olivaceus, assembly GCF_024713975.1. Classification (NCBI taxonomy): domain Eukaryota; kingdom Metazoa; phylum Chordata; class Actinopteri; order Pleuronectiformes; family Paralichthyidae; genus Paralichthys; species Paralichthys olivaceus. The sequence continues at coordinate 20,124,405 of NC_091108.1, read as the reverse complement.
CCATGTTTACCCTTTTGTACAGAAGACTATATTTTGTTGGAAGATGCTGGCCTGGCCCTGGATAAGCACACGCACGTGTAAATGTTTAGAATTAAAGGTACAGTGTGTGGAATTTTGTGATATCTAGTGTTGAAGTTGCATGTTGCAGCTGGATGCCCGTCACCTCACCCTCTCCTTCCACACATGAAACAAACGAGTAAAAACATCATGAGGATTATTCTACATTAAATGTCTGCCAATAGATCCCTTTCACCTAAATCATACACACTGGACCTTTAAGATCTCAATTAACAACTTGGAAATAAGGTACATACAGTTCAAATCCAGGCTTGAAAATTAATTAAGTTGCATTTAAAAAACAATTTCACATGGAAATAGAAATCTGATATTGGGCCGTGCAGGTTATAGTGTTGACCTCCTTTTCACACACACACGTATAGAACCAATTTTTTACGAAAATGCAGGAAGATGTCAGTCTTATTCATGCAGCCAGCACCCAGTATTGTCAGCCATGTCACTCATGAGTCACACTGGCAACTGTAGAGGAAAATAAAAGCTCATCCGACTTCATTCCACTGGAGCTAGACATTGTATTATACTGTATGCTCATGGTCAGTGGGAGCACAGCTCAACGACACAGCTACAGCTGGACGAGGTCGCTCAGATAAGTGACAAAAAGGCTAAATTCAATGAGGTAGTCTTGAGGGAATGACAGCACATCTAAACAGGTCTCAAAATCCTATCATGTGCAAATTGAATCAGCTTCGGCATCGATCGTGTAAACGCTGAGAGGACGGGAGGGAGGACATGGGGAGAAACTTAGGATTTGTTAAAAAAATGTCCTGCCTCCCGAGCAGGTAAGGTTCACAGTCATTTACCATGGTAACTCATTCTGGAATGGCAAACCCAGATTTCCCCTCCTCTCAGGTTTAACAAACTCAGGGTTTTCTCTAAACCTTGTTTCTTGAATGCACCCAAGGAAAAATCCTGCATAGCTGTTGATTTCTATGGATCAGGGAGTTCAGAAAGTCAACCAGCCCCCACCCCCATCTCTGCCACAAGCTGTACCTGCAGGTAGTGCGTCACAGAGTGACAGCTGTGAATGCATCAATTCAACCCAACTCATTAGAAACTATTCTATAATTTGTATTAATC